>NC_072822.1:37164304-37346804 GCF_027744805.1 Dunckerocampus dactyliophorus
ACATCATAGATGATATTCTACGTGTCCCGTGGGAAGTCGCTTGTGTTTAGTTTGTTTTATTCTTCACATTCTTTGTAATAAAAATCATTTCCATGGTGATTTCTTCTTTCCTTCTAAAGTGTAACTACAGACCCTTTCCAAAAAATTTGAGTATCAGAAAATTAGAACAAAAAAAAAAAAGAAAGAAATTAGGATAACATCACATTTCTTTCTTTTTTTTCCTGCAAAAACTGAGAAGTAAATGGTGATTTCTTCACAATATTCAAATTTTTTGATATTCAAATTTTTTGGAAAGGGTCTGTATACATGCTCATCTATAGTGTAACTACATGCATATATACAGTATCTATGGCAACACAAACACAACACCATACTTTTTTCTTGAGCACAAGGGTGTCCAAATGTTTTTCCAGTGACGACCACATAGTGAAACATGAAAGGATGCAACTCTGCCACTTTGATATTTTGTAAAATATGCTAAGAAGTGATATGTATTTCATCTCAGCTTTGTCATATCGTGAAGGTGAAATGGCATATTATTCATATCAACTTCACTCTTCTCTTTTTTGACATTTTTGCTGCTTTTTTATTTTTAGATAAATAATTGTCAGAGTGAGTCCAGCCACTCTACGGAGGAAACACATTTCAGCTGCTTGTATTGTTTGTATTGTATGTACTTTATTGATCCCACAGCGGGGAAATTTACTTGTTACAGCAGCAAGCAAGCAAGACAAGTAAAGAGAACAGTAAAGTAAAGCACTACAACATGGTTCAGGTGGTGCAGGTGTTGTAGAGCCTGACAGCGGTCGGTATGAAGGACCTGCGGAACCTCTCCTTCTTACACCGTGGGTGTAACAGTCTGCTGCTGAAGGAGCTGCTAAGGGAACCCACAGTGTCAGTATCCGCCATCTCCTTCTTTCGGTCACGACCCGAAGCTCATGACCGTAGGTGAGGGGGGGAACATAGGGGGGGGGGGGGGGGGGGGGGGTGTAATCTGACAGCTTTGCCCTCCGGCTCAGCTCTCTTCACCACGACGGTCCGGTACGACGACCGCATCACTGCAGACGCTGCACCGATCCACCCGTCGACCTCATGCTCTAACCTTCCCTCACTTGTGAACAGCACCCCGAGATACTTGAACTACTCCACCTGGGGCAGGACCTCATTCTCATTCCCAACCCACCCTTTTCCCACTCAGAAACATGCAAACCACCCCAGTAAACACTAAAGGTCACAGCCCGATGAGGCCATTAGGACCACGTCGTCTGCAAATAGCAGAGACCAGATCCTAACGCCTTCAAACTGGACTCCCTCGACTCATTGGTTGCACCTAGAAATTCTGTCCATGACAATGCAGAACAGAATGAGTGACTAAGGGCAGCCTTGGCAGAGGCCAACGTTCACCGGAAACAGGCTGGACTTAATACTGGCAATGCCAACCAGGCTCCTGCTCCAGTTCTTCAAGGACCCAATGGCACGTAGTAGTACACCCCACAGGACACTGCAAGGGACATGGCCGAATGGTGGCAAACTGCCTGGGGAGTTAACCTAAGTTAACCCTAACTAACCCTGGTCTATTCTAGTGTGATCCCCCCAAAAGTTGAAACACACCACCCAGGTGGCCGGAGTCTGGTGTCTTCAGACTCCTCTATGGAAGGTATGTCAGTGGGATTGAGAAGTATTCCTTCAACCACTCGACTATATCCCCCATCGAGGTCAGCCGGCTTCTGTCCCCACGGGCAGTGTGCCCACATGGTTTGCTCCAGTTTGCTCCATGGCCAAGTTTTTGCCTCGACCACCACCCACTTCTGTAGGGTGGCTGGGCTCACCCTATGAGATACGGTGAGGAGCTTGCTCATCCCGGAGGAGCTCAGAGTAGAGCCGCTGCTCCTTCACATGGAGAGGAGCCAGTTGAGGCGGCTTGGACATCTAGTCCGATGCCTCCTGGACGCCTTCCCAGTGAGGTGTTCCTGGCACGCCCGGCTGGGAGAAGGCCCCGGGGCAGACCTAGGACACGCTGATGGGTTTATGTCTCACAGCTGGCCTCCTGGTGGAAGTCGGGGACTGGGAAGTCTGGGCTTCCCTACTGTGACTGCTGCCCCCATGACCCGGACCCGGATAAGCAGAAGACAATGGAAGGATGATTGCTCATAATGATTTGACGTCATATTCAGAAGATACCGTACTTCTGTCATCCTAAATCTTCTCTCTGTGGCCCAGAGCCCCTCCCTCAGCAAGACCCACCATTGTAGCATGATATTCTTCCAGTAATATGCAGGGAAAATTTACCTTTGAAGAGGAATGGTCGAGCACACGCCGTTGGTGGCGGAGGAGGAGATATTGACAAAAGACAAATGGTCGTCGTTAGACTCTTCTAAAAGAGGTAGTGTTCCGTGGGTGGTGTAGAATAATAAACAGGCCTATTAACTCTTCCTAAACTTTAATCACAAGCTGTGCTGGGTTGCATGTACAGCTACAATTTAGCTTTTCTTCAGTCTCCTCCCACTGGTCTTAATCACCTGTTGGTCCCATTAGCAGTGTCACAGTGCCCTCTACTGGTCAAGCATGTGAAATATGGACTTAAGCCCATAATTATTTATATTTATCAGGCAAAACACATGAAAATATAGACCAGTCGGCTTGTGTTCGTATCTACGAGTGTCCGCACGGCGGATGTTCGTTTAGTGTAATCAGCGTACTGTGTATATACTGTAGACAAGGGGTACACTATAAAGATAAGTCCTGATAATATACAGTATACTGTTTATATATACACAGTACGCGATATACAGCTCATTTAAATGGGAATAAAAAGGGTTTCCAGCAAGATAGAAGAACACACATTAACGTTTGACGTTCAACTGCTGCCATCTTACGGCGGCATTGAGAAAGTGTTCAAGACGAGAGCCGGGGAAGAAAGAAGGGACGCAAGAGGTCACAATCGACATTAAAGCAGACAACAATGGCCAGTGATTCATTTCACCTCGTATGAATGTTAGAAATCAATTGAAACCACCGGCTTTGCCACTTCTGCCTTCATCTTCAGTGGTTTTCGATCTTGCCGCAAGATAGCAGCCGCGGAACAGCTCGTATGCATAACTGTAGTAATACCATAGAAGAAGAGAAGGCGGACGTTAGCAATACAATTCAAGGGCTCGAGAGACGAGACGAGATGAGATGAGACGAGGCGTTTAAGTATTTTATTTCCCAAAAGAAAACATTGAAAATGTTGAAAGAGTTGGTAAGAGAACGACTAATGGCGGCAGCTGATGAAATATTGGCGCTGTTTGAAAGAACGATAGCGTCGTACGAGGAGGAACTTTCCCAAACGAGAGAGGAGAAGGAGCGACTTCGACATCACCTTGTGCTCGACGCCAAAGGTATGTTTCATGTTAACTGACCTACCTTTAACATAGCTTGATTTGCTAACAAGCGTGTTCTCTGAGGGTGGATTTATTTTTCTCAAAATTCACTTTTTAGTTACAGTTAAGTCTAAACGCTTAAAAATGTGCATTAAAAATACATATGAGCATCTTTACCGGCAGAAAGACTGATGGCTGCACCTGGAAGTGTTTCGTCAATATGCAGGACAAGCCTGCCTTGAAAATATGACACAAGAAAATACGATATTTTCTCATCACGGTTACCACATGCCAACAGAAAGAAGCCATGTTGATTTTCCAACCAATAGGAAAACGACTCTGAGGTCATGTGACCGAACCTCTTTTTCCTCCTCGAGAGTTCCAAATACACACCCTACATGGATACACACACACACACTCCGTAGAATTAATATCCATAAAACACTACACACACACACACTACACAGAAGAAAGTGTATCAGTAGTTACATTAGAAACATCTCAAGGATCATGAGTTAAAGTGTGTTTGTTTCCTGCAGACGTCCAGCAGATGATTGGTTGTCAGGAAGAACATCTCCCTCAGCTGGAGGTGGGGAGCTCCACTTTGAAGCAGGAGGATCCCCAGCCCCCCCACGTTAAAGAGGAAGAGGAGGAACTCTGGATCAGTCAGGAGGGAGCGTGCCTTCTAGGGTTGGAGGAGGCTGATCTCACCACGTTGCCACTGACTGGTGTCTCTGTGAAGACTGAAGAGCATGAAGACAAACCACCCGAATCGCCACAGCTTCATTACAGTCTGAGTGAGGAGAACAGAGGGGCGGAGCCTCCGAGCAGCAGCAGCAGTAGCAGCTCACCACAACACATGACTACAGAAGCTGGTGGAGACCACCATGGAGGATCACAAGCAGACAAGCTCTTAGCTCCGCTATCAGATAGCGAACACACAACGTCACACGCTCCTGAGGATGAAGAAGCTTTGAGCGGCGGTACAGACGGTGAAGGTGATAGGAGGACTCACACTGACAATAAATACTCTAAATGCTCTAAAAAGAAGACGGGTAAAAAATGTTTGACCTGCTCAGTTTGTGCAAAAAGTTTTACTCAAAAGTGTGCTTTGACTCAACACATGCGGACACACTCAGGAGAAAAACCTTTTATTTGTTCAGCTTGTGGTCAAAGATTCTCCCAGAAAGGTGCGATGATAATTCACATGAGAAGGCACACTGGAGAAAAACCTTTTTGTTGCTCAGTTTGTGGTGAAAGCTTTGCCCAAAAGGGACATGTGGTAACACACATGAGAACACACACAGGAGAAAAACCATACAGGTGTTTAGTTTGTGATAAAAGATTTGCTCAGAATGCAACGTTTCGTTCCCACATGAGGACACACACAGGAGAAAAACCCTTTGGTTGCTTTGTTTGTGATAAAAGATTTGCTCGCAAGCTAACAATGGTATCACACATGAGAACACACACAGGAGAAAAACCCTTCAGTTGCTTTGTTTGTGATAAAAAGTTCTCTCAAAAGTCAAAGATGGTTGCACATGTGAGAACACACGGAGAAGAAAAAGCTTGTCAGGAAGGATTAGGGTGTGGCGCAGATGACAATAAGAAAGATGATGAAATGAGCAGTGGGCCTTCATGTATACAATAACTGAAACCAAGAAACTTCCTATCATCTTTCTGACATTCTTCATGACAACAAACACAAAGCAGGCTAGCTCCATGGAAGTGTTGTCATAGCAGTGAAGCAACCACAGCTTTTATGGTCTGCCTTGGTGCCATGCAAGGTTAGTGCAAGGTTGGATTTCTCTGGAGGTTTCATATCAAGCAGTGCAGGAGGTTTGGAGAGGAAGGAGCGAGCTGGGGTAGGAGTGGAACCCAGGCTTCAGTCTGTGACTAAAATTGAGGATTCATGTTTGGGATGCAGCTCATTCAGTAAAATCGAAACAATCAGCAAAATGTGAGATTTTTATTTTTTTTTTTTTTTTTACTGACCCAGTTGATTGTATGTCATTATTAGTCTTAAAAATAAACCACATCATTTCCAACACGTATATGTATTTACTAGTGCTGCTAAAAATAACATATTTCCGATGGTAACTAATTCTTTTAACTAAATAGGTGAGATTTTCGACCATAATTAGCCACAAGCCACACCCCTTTTAGGACAGCGACAGACCGTCACAAATCTACACAGTCTGACACAAATTCCTACCTTAACACATCAACAGCTGTGCTCAATTCCAACATGTACACTCCTGATCAAAATCTGAAGACCAGTTGAAAAGTTGCTGGAAATAGAATTTTGCACATTTGGATCTCAATGAGGTTTTAAGTAGAGCTACAATATGCAAAAACAAGAAGGGGGGTGAGACAAAAAGCACTTTGAAAAAGTCATTTATTGAAAACAACAATGAAAGTGAAATAGGCTGTTTATCAGCTGATCAAAAGTTTAAGACCATTGCTCAAAAAATAACAAAAAACTCTCCAAACCAGAACAAAACATGTTCTCAGTAGGACTCAGTAATGAGGAGCTCCACCGTTCTTGTTCATCACTTCCAAAATGGCTTTGGGCATGCTTGATGCCAGTGTTTCCAGGAGGTTAGTGGGAACATTGCTCCAAGTGGTGAAGATGGCTTCACCAAGGCCATCAACTGTCTAGAACTGATGGCCATTTTTATAAATCCATCCCCAAATGTTCTCTATGGGATTTAACATGCAGGATTGTCCAAAAGAGTGATGTTATTCTCCCTGAAGAAGTCCTTGGTCAAGCCAGCATTGTGAACTGCAGCGTTGTCTTGTTGAAGAACCCAGCTGGTACCACACAGACCAGGGCCCTCGGTCATGAGGGATGCCCGCCCCAACATCTGCATCCGTTTGACGACCCTGCACCACCTGAAGCTCCAGTGTTCCACTTAATGAAAAAGCAACCCAGATCATGATGGACCCCCCCCTCTCCACTGTGCCGGGTAGAAAACATCTCAGGTGGGATCTCCTAGTCATGTCAGCAACGCTGGAAGTCATCTGGACCGTCAAGGTTACATTTGTTCTCATCAGAGAATAAAACCTTGTTCCACCTTTCAATGTCCCATGTTTGATGCTCCCTGGCAAAGTCTAAATGGGCACTTTTGTGGATGGGTGTGTGGGTGCCCGTGCGGGCGGGGTGTTCTTCTGCGTGCCGCTGGCCGGGATCGGCGGGTGGATGCTTACTTTGGGGTGAGGTGGTCGTGAGTGGCTTTGGTGGAGGTCTTAGGGGCGGGCCCTGCTACTTGGTGGTGTCTGGCTAGTCTCTGTTTCCTGGCTGGCGGTTGTCTGCCTGCCTCTGGGGTGTCTCCCTTGGCGTGTTGGTGGATGGGCGGGGTTTGGGGTGATGGCTGGTCTGCGGTGTGCCGGGGGGGCGTGTGCTTAGACGTCTGGCGGGGGGGTCGCTTCTCTCGTGGGTCTTGTTGTGTGGTGCTTGCTTCTCTGTCCTTCCTTGGCGCTTCTGGATTGCGTGCTTCGTGGGTGTGGCCGTGCTGCGCTCTATGTGGGCTCCAGTTCTGTTGTGGTCGCTATGGTGGCCCTGCTGTTCTGGTGGCGGTCGGGTCTGCCTTGGGGCGTGTGGCTGGTCCGTGGTGTTTGGCGGTTTGGGGGTGGCGCTGTGGACGCTGCCTCCGGTGGTGCTCCGGTGTTGGGGGATCTGGGGGTATTGCCTCTGGGGGTTGGGTGGACCGGACTGGGCGTCATGGCGGGCCGGGTGGGGACTGTGCTGTGTACCGCGGCTGGCCCGAGCCTGTGCTGTGGTGAGTGGTCTGTCGGTCATGTGTCCTTGGTCCCCCCCGCTCGGTTTGGGCGGTGTTGGGGTGTGGGCTTGTGGTGCACTCGTCCTTCCTGTTCCGATGCACCACCTCACATACATATAGGACTTTGGGGGCTGGTCTATGGTCGGGTGTGGCGGGGGAGTGGAGTTGCCTTGCGGAGGCTCCTTTGCTCCTGCCATGCCACTGACCAGTCGCCCCTCAAGTTTAATCGCACAGTTGTCACTTAGGGTTTGGGGGGGGGGCTGAGGAGGTGAGGGGCCCACCGTGCTGCAGCTGTCCCCCAATTTTAATTGCATCATTAGCTATCATCCACATACACCCTATGATATACCTGTACATGCACACACATACACCCCTCAGGGACACAGAGACCAGCTCTTCTTTATTTATATTTTTAATTGCGTAAGAGACACAATCACACCTTATCACATACACGGGTGGAGCGGGCTGGATTGGGGCACCTCCTGCCTGTCCCGCGGCGCCGGGGTCGGGGATGTGGCCCTGGACCTGTCCGCTGGCCGTCGCGGCGCAGTGGCTCGCCTGGGGTGGCCTGGCTTGTGGGGTGCTTTTGTCTGTTTCGCCTGCCCTTCTCTGGGCTGGCCCGTTGGGGCCTGTTAATGGCGGGGCATGTGCCGGGGGGTGGCTTGCGGTGCTTCCCTCAGACTGATCTGGGCCCAGGGCACCTCGGCGCTCTACTACGGATGGCCCGCATGCCGTCGTGGTGGATTGTGGTTGCTACTCTGGTGGCTGCTGGGGCGCTGGGCTGTCTGGTGGGGTGGGGCTTGATCCTGCTCACGGGGATTGTGGGCCTGGGTGATGGGGGACGGGGGGCTGCGTTTGCCCTGGGGCAGGGCCTGCTGGGGGGGTGGTGCTCTGCTGTGCACTTGGGCATTTGTTGCCACTGGTCTTTGTGCTCTGCTGGGCCGCTATCTGTGCCTCCTCCGGTCTGTCTGCGGGCTTGTCGGGGGTGGGGCTCCGGCTCTGGTGGCATGTGGATGGTCTGGCTCCCCGTGGCTGGTGGGGTCCGGCTGCTGGTCCCGCCTTCTCGGCTCTGGTGCTCAGCCTCCCTGCGGCTTGGGGATGCGGCACTCCCACTCCCTCTCCGGGATTTGCTGGCGCTTCCGGCGTGGGTGGGTTTCTTTCAGGTTGCGGGCGCGTCTCTGGGCCTGCTGGTGTGTGGCCCCCAGTGCCCGTCTGCCTTTGTGTGATCTCTCGCCAGTCTCGGGGGTTGGCTGTCCTCCGGCCCGCCGGCGCCCTGTTTCTGGTTTGGATTGCCTCTCTGCGGCCCCTTGCTGGTCTTCCCAGGGGGGAGTGCTCTCTGGGCTGGCTCTTGGGAGGCTGATCTTTGTCTAATCCTTTCATTCGTGTGACTGTTTCAATGAAGCATTGTCATTGTGGTTGTTGATATTATTTTGTCCTTTCCGTCAGGGTCTTTATAGTCATCACAGACATTTGCTGATGTAGTTCTCTTTGTTTCTGTTCTTCTCTTATTGTCACAATTGTTGTTGCTGCTGTTGTCCTTGTCTCTGTCTTTTTTGTCCCCCTCTTTGTCAAGTTATCTTTGGAGGGACTGCACCAATTGTCTGAGAAAACAAGTATAAAAATGACTATGGGACGATCGGGGGGTACTCTTTCATTTTCAGCCAAGAGGTACAGGTGAAATGAAACGGGGGTCCAGGTACCTGTAGACTGCAGAAAGTATCCTGACTGATTTATCTTTCAATGATTATGTCTGACTTATTCTTCAATACATTTGGAAACAATCTAATTTTTTGTGAGAGTCTCCCTTCCTTCTCATAACTGGAGATGAAAGGGGGAGGTGAAATTGGCTTAATTAATTTTCCTTTGACCTTTAGGAGGTTGTGGAGAATTTCACCTCCAACAGTATACACATAGAGTATACATACAGAGTACAAATATTGAGTTTACACATACTGTAGAGCAGGGGTCAGCGACCTTTACCATCAAAAGATGCATTTTGAGTCTTGTGTGAAATGAAAACAAAATGGCCCATCAGAGTTGTTTGTTCAATGGCGTTTATGCCTGACTTGTCACCAGTAACCATTCTATTGGAATTTTCTGGTATTTTGAGACGTGAAAGTACATATTGTTCTGGGCGGCCAGCTGCAGCGGCACACCATTTGCCTCTCCTGGCGTCACCACCTCGCGGGCCAGCGTATTACGGCTTCAGCGCACAGCTACGCGTTTTAAAACATTTTAAAACATATCGCTATGCTCCCGTTAATTACTGAGCAGTGCTTTATTTGACTGCGCAGTAACTTGCTTCGGACTCAACTCAGAACTCATTCACCTTTTCTTCTCTCCCGCGCAGTGAGACACACTGGCCAACCCCTCACTTGCTCGTCCAATCAGCAGTCAGTATGAATGCGCGCGTGAACGATCGTTTGTCATTATGTGCCCAGTACAGGGTGCAGAGCCGTATATAGAGAGAGTTTGGCCAACTGAAAACACGGACGCCATGTTGCTACCCTCGGCCACAGGACGGGGCTTGCGCTCAAGCATGTAGCCCATGAGTATGCCTATCGTTTTGCACGCAAAACACTAGAACACCTTTTTTCACAGACTAGGTGTACAGTTTCTATTTCATTCTATTTTTCCCTTGTTTGATTTTTTAGCCTTTGAGGTATCTGACGAGTCGATAATATAAGGAATACACTGCATGTATGATACAGGCTATTACTAGTATATGGTACATTTTTTACTGCACATGGATTTTGATTTTCAACGTTGTGGATGCTGGAAATGTATCAGTGTGTTCATACATAACATATGTTCAAATAAGAGATGTGATTACGTGTATTTGCTTTATCTCCTGCTATAACAAGCAAGATAGCTGCCATTTTCATGGTACCAATGAATGTGTTATAACAGGTTCCTCTCATTTGTTTGTCATAATTAATATATGTCCCTAAATTTACATTTAAAAGTGATGTCAGTGTAATTGACAACCAAATGTCATATTTTCTCTTTAATTTTTATCAATGACTTTCAGTTATATATACAATATTTACAACTTTTATTTACAACACAAAATCCACAATAACTAATTTCCAGATGATGGGCCCTGTTTTATCAAGAGTAAAAATCGATAAAAAAGTTAATAAAAAGTCAATTTACTTTGTACAGGCTTATATTTTAATCTTCAATGATAACTCTTGATAAAACAGAACCCAGAACATACAGACATTCCACACACATACATGTCCACCATGAACTTTGGATCATGTTAACACCAGGTGAACGTTTTGATGAACGTATTTGAACATTGGTACAATATCAAGTTTATGGCTTCATAGGAGAATGATGAAAACTCTTTTTGAGATGAACATACATGTATGAAAACAAATGTACTGTGTCTGAAACGTGGATGCAATACATCCAATTTCATGATAGCAGATAACTGCATGGGAGTGATTGTATTTCAAGGTAGACAATAGTGGAAGTGAACATTCATCTCAATGCAATGACTTGTGTCTTGCTTGATTTATTCATCTATTGTATGATTTCCTTTTCCATTTTGATCACAGCACTTTTGATCACAGCACATCATTAGCTAAGTTTGAACTTAAATTAAATATAAATACATACATGTACATGTGAAACTGTCGTTACTTAACATTTTCCTCAAGATCATTAATGAATGCCAACATCTAGACTGCATTGTGCAGTCCCACCTACTTCAAATCGTGTTATTTTACTTACTTCGCATAACAATTAAGTGTTACAGTATTTGCTTTCCACCCCTCTCGTTTGACATTACGAAATCGCAGCAGCAGGGTAGCAACATGGCGTCCATATGTCATGTGACCAGCAGTTGACCAATCACAGCGTAGTAGCTCTGAAACCGAGTTGGCCAAACTCTCTCTATATAGGGCTCTGCCAGGGTTTACCCCGCCTAGAAGACACAGCCTGGTGAGGGTAAGCGGCATAGAAAACGGATGGATGGATGAAAAAAATAGTGGTCTCCTGTTAGAGATCTTGAAATAGCCATCTCTAGTCCTCTCCATCCTCATAACAAACTAGCTGATCATGCAACGAGCTTGGTGATTCCCACGGGGAATCTGATTGGTCGCTTCCTGTTCTTTAGCCAAGGTTTCTGGGCTAAATGGCTCAATGTACGTGCATGATGAGGACTGAGTACGCGTGGAAATCCATCCATCCATTTTCTATGCCGCTTCTCATTGGGGTCGCGGGGGTCTGATGGAGCCTATCCCAGCTGACGGGCAACAGGCGGGGTACACCCTGGACTGGTCGCCAGCCAATGGCAGGGCACATATAGACAAACAACCATTCACACTCACATTCATACCTATGGACAATTTAGAGTCTCCAATGAAGCTAACATGCATGTTTTTGGAATGTGGGAGGAAACCGGAGTACCCGGAGAAAACCCACACACGCACGAGGAGAACATACAAACTCCACACAGTAATGCCCAAGGGAGAATCGACCCACGTCTGCGCGTGTAAATTGAAAATGAAAAGCACCGGGGGAGTGAGCGTTGGCAGCTTTTATTAACAGTCTTGCTTCCTCAGCTGTTCAATACCGCCGCAAGATGGCAGCAGTGTGACGACGTGGATGCTTGCCTGCCGTGAAACCCAAGTCGAAGAAGACGGAGACCTAAAGTTAGCGACGTTACAAGACAGACGTCAGACAAAGGCGACGTTGTTTAATCGACTAAGCAACTATTGAAAATGTTGAAAAAGTTGGTGAAGGAGCGACTCATGGCGGCGGCGGAGGAAATATCGGCACTGTTTGAAAGAACGATCGCGTCGTACGAGGAGGAACTTTCCCGAACGAGAGAGAAGGAGCGACTTCGACAGTAGCAGGAAGCTGTTAGCAAGACTCACATTCTGTTCCACGTTGAAAGTATTTTCACGGTGCTTCTCCTTTATTGCACACTGTATACTGCACGTTTGATAGTAAGCGCAGTGTTTGTTAGAAAATGTGCTTTTTAGTGAGACGGATGGGCGCTATGTTGATATAACAACCAACCAGTAGGAAAGCGACTCGCAGGTCATGTGACGGGGCGTAATGTAGATTGTAACTGTGTTACACATAATGCACCAGTTTTAATTTTATTTGATGACTTTTACAATAACATTTCTGTTTGATTTGCCGTTTGCTTGTTTTTATTATGTAATATTTGTTTGGCTAGAGGCGTAGCACGGAACTGACTGATGCCGTCTTACATCCTGGCAACATGGACGCCATCTTGGTGCTTTTTCATCGAAGTCAACAACACAGTCCAAACATAACAAATCACAACAAAAATGCACCAGAAGTATGAATAACAAAATAAATGACGGAGGAATTGATATAGTTTTCCACGAGCGTAAAGTCCCCTCCCATCTCGAGGAGTTTCACAGCAGTCTTTGTTTTCATGTGCTTCAGTGATGAGAAGCAGAGGCACAGTTCCTCGTGCAAGGCAATAACGTTTGGTGTCATCTTTAGGAATAGGTGTTGTGGGAAATTTGTAGAATTTGGATCTCAAGGGTTCAGTTTCTTTTCCAGAGAAATAGTTTAGAATTGAATCTCGGGGGGATGAAAAGGGGTACAGTGCTTTGTTAAATGTTGGCAAATAGCAAAATTGGTTAGTTTGTCGTCTGATGGGTTTTTTCCTTGGCGCCACCTTTTACAGCAGCTCCACAAACTCATGAGTTTTTTTCCTCAGCTGTTCCTGCTCCAGTGCGTCTTTTTCTGTATTTTGTCAGGTACGTGTGTGAACGTATGTTGCATTTGAGACGCCAAACGTCATCATTTTTCATTCAAACTGCGTGACTTTCCACCGCATCCGTGGCTCTGTGAGCCCAAATGGCTCCCGTTGTTTTTATACTAGAGACCAGCTGCTGACCCTGCGTAACATAACTCCTGCGATGTCCCCCGCCAGTTAAGGAGGAGGAGGCGGGGCGGCTGCTCCTTGGAGGATGTAAGAACTCTCCCTAATAAGACGGACGGGTTGGCGGCGTCTACACGGCATCATCAGGAGCTCCCAGGATGCTGCATGCCGGTGCTCACAGACACGACGGTGGCCCTGGATGGATTCTCCACCATACGGACAGAGAGGAGCGGTCATAGGAGGGGCGGGGTTGTAGTGGCCATACTGTCAGCCGTGGGAACTTTCACACGCCATAGTGGTGGCGGTGTACATCGCACCCTCAGTGTTTCAGACCAGGAAGACTGCAGGACCGGATGGTCTGAGCTCCAGGCTCCTCAGGTCCTGCTCGGACCAGCTGAGTGGGATCGTTGGACACTTATTCAACATGAGCCTGACACTGGGGAGGGTGCCAGATAACATGAGTGACCAACTGGGATGTTCAGGGGTGGACCATCACCTACTTGCTTATTCTAGTACTTTTCAGACATATAAAACATTCCAAATGTTGCATTTATAGCACAAGACTATTAATGAACCCATGTGGAACGATGTACTTACTGTAAATGTGTCCTCAAAGCAGCCACCCTTTGATGATACACAGCCAACAACCCCATTGGACAACTGTTTGCTTCTTGCAATCAAATGAATTCTATTGGTAAGTAAAGACAAATATATAATAAACCACGAGTGACGTCACTGTGAAAGTCAAGAGCCGTGCGTAATTCCTTACATTTATGTGTTTCTTTCAGTCTTCTCAGTGGGTGTTGTAGCTCCGCCTACCCCTTCGCTCCCTTAGCTCTACCCTTACCCCTCGCTTTAAGGAGAATTGGGACCTCACTTGATTCTGTCAACACACAACACCTAGGGTAAGGGGTAAGACGAGGGCTAAGGGGTAGAATTGGGATTCAGCCTAAAATCAAATAGAAATAAAGGAAGAGGAATGTAGGTTTTGGGTTAGTTAGTTAGTTAGTTAGTTAGTTGGAAAGTAAATGTAGCTTACTTAACAATACATTTGAAGCAACTTTAGAAGTGAATGTTTTCTGGATATGAATAGTGTAACTAGAAAAAGGCTGTCCTCAGATAAAGCGCCTGTAAAAAGGCGGCAGGAGCCTACTGTAGGTGCTGTAAACTGCATGTTTCCTTGAAAAGGAGATGAAAGTAATCTTAACAATAAGTCGCTTTTGTTTCTACCACTGAAAATAATATTCGGGTGTAAGGTTCCATTTGACATACAGTATTTATAAGCGCTGTCTACCATGACACTTCTAGCGTGGACGTGTTCGACGGGGCCTTTTAGAGAAGATGCTCTTCCCAGCCGCTCGTGCTTCCTCCATCCTCCGTCGACTTCTGCCTTTTTGTCGTTTGCCAAGTCGGTGAACTCAGTCAACAACTGTGCCCGTTGCGCTGCGGTTTCTGACAGGATACAAATGATTTCCCCACAAATGTGCTCCTGGTCTTTTTCTTCCAGGCCTTGTATTTTGAGGTTCCAGTGCCTCCTGTATCTCTCCAAGTCAGTTACTCTTTCTTTTCAGTCTTTGTTTTCCTTGGCCAGTTGAGGAATTATGTTTTCACTAACTTTGACGTTTAAGCACCAGCTGCATTTCGAAACGGACCCAATCGGCAACTCCACAATGTTTACAACTTTTTAAGGTGGGGATGAATTAATCTGCATGATGTGTTTGGAAAGCCGTTCCTTCTTGCACGTATACGCTCCCATGCAATGCTCAGAGCACACCTTTTGTGCATGTGCCAGTCTCCCCAGGGGGATATATTGGCCCATCGTCTCTTATCCTTGGACCATACCTTGTTGGTCATGTCTGAGTACACATGAAAGTGTGTAGCGACCTCCAGGAGAACATCGCATGGATGTTTGTTGTTTGTGTCCTGCAGAGGTCCAGCAGCTGATTGGTCATCAAGAACATCCCCCTCAGACGCAGGTGAGGAGCTCCACTTTGAAGCAGTTGGATCCCCAGCCCCCCCACGTTAAAGAAGAAGAGGAGGAACTTCAGATCTCTCAGGAGGGAGAGTGTCTTCTAGAACTGGAGGAGGCTGATCTCACCACGTTGCCACTGACTGGTGTCTCTGTGAAGACCATGAAGACGATGCACCTGAGTCGTCACAGCTTCATCACAGTCCGAGTGAGGAGAACAGAGGGGTGGAGCCTCCAAGCAGCCGCAGCTCACCACAACACATGACAACAGAAGCAGATGGAGACCACCGTGGAGGATCACAAGCAGACAAGCTCTTAGCTCCGCTATCAGATAGTGGAGACACAACATCACACTCTCCTGAGGATGAAGAAGCCTTGAGCAGCGATGCAGACTGTGAAGGTGACGTGAGGACTCACACTGACAACAAACACTCTAAAAAGAAGACGGGTAAAAAAGATTTCACCTGCTCAATTTGTACTAAAAGATTTTTTTTTAAGAGCCTTTTAACTCAACACATGAGAACACACACGGGAGAAAAACCTTTTAGTTGTTCCGTGTGTGACAATACCTTTACTCAAAGGTCCACTATGATGCGACACATGGCAACTCACACGGGAGAGAAACCTTTTAGTTGTTCAGTTTGTGGGAAGAGATTCTCTCAAAACTCACACAGGCTATCTCACATGACAACTCACACTGGAGAAGAACCTTACAGTTGTTCAGTTTGTGGGGATACATTTTCTGTAAGGTCATATTTGACAAGACACATGACAACTCACACTGGAGAAAAACCTTTCAGTTGTTCGGTGTGTGATAAACATTTCTTCCGAAGGTCATACCTGGTATTACACATAAGAACACACACAGGAGAAAAACCTTTTAGTTGTTCAGTGTGTGCTAAAGGATTCTCCCGTAAGTCCAACATGGTAGATCACATGAGAAGACACAGAGGAGAGCAAGAAGGGTTGGGGTCAGCCTCAGATAAGAATAAGATCAATGATGGTGTCTGAAATTCAATCAGCGGTTGGCAGAACCACAAACACTTTGTGACATTCATCCATGCCATAGATAACCGATGCAGTCAATATCAAGTATGTATTGTGATGTGATCACTCAAGTGCTCACGACACCAAATAAGTTGGGGAAAAAAGAACCAAAAATGTGAGGAAAAAAACAAAAGAAAATGAAAGAATTTGCTGAATAAAACCGTCCGACGCCTCAGAATGGGGAAGCAGTGCCCGGTCCACACGGTTTACAGTGGCAACGGAAGCCTGCTGACCTCCAAGGATCTAGTCGGATGGTGGAAGGAGCGTGAGGTTCACAGGCGGATCGGCGCAGCGTCTGCAGTAATGCGGTCGCCGTACCGGACCGTCGTGATGAAGAGAGCTGAGGACTAGCGACTATCGCCTGCTGACGTCAAAGAATCCGTGAGAAAGTTATCTTTGGAGAGACTGGCGCAGATGGTCTGAGCAAAACAATTCTAAAAAGGCAGAGGGGACTGACGATCGATGCCAACTGCCTTCTGGCCAGGAAGCCGCAGGGGCACATGAGGAGGGACAGCTGGCCCGGATGTCCCAAGAATGTGAAATGATCTTGTCCGTCTTATTGTTCAATGCGTTTTGTAAGTGTAATACCAGCGTGGAGTCTCATTCCTTCTCATAATTGGAGATGAAAGGACACGTCAGGGGAGGTGGCATGCAGATGACTCATTTATTTCACTGAAGCTTCTTTAAGCGGTCCTCGTGGCCTTTATTGAGAATTGATGGGGAATTTCCATCCTTTGAAATGCTGAAGGCTTTCAGTGTAGTTGACTTTATTTCTAGGTCATGTTGCTCCTCTCTCAGTTACATTTTTGGCTAGCTGGTTGCTTCATGCAACATTTCATCTGTTTTTGAAAGATTGTGATTTTAGGAAGGGAGGGGGTGTACTGTATGTTCTCTAAACAGCATGATGAATTGATGTTTTTTGTAGAGGAGCTAGTGAGTCAGGTATATCTCCTCTCAATAAGTTCTGACTTATTATTATGGTCCAACTGGAGAACAACGGAGACTATGGATTGGTTTTTGGTCCAGGAGAAATGTAGCTTTATTGAGTGTTCCTTGCCACGTTATGTTGTGTATTTTGAATGTGGGATTTCCAACTGATTTTGTCATCTATTGTAACACCACGCTGTCTTTGTATTTGTGTGTGGGTATCCTTCCTGCTTTGACCAGCTAGCATTGTTTTGGTGTTTATGAAGGTCTTTACTACCAAACACCTTTTGAGACACTGTATTCTTTTTACAACAAATTATGCTAAACGTCACTGAATAAAAACTCACCTTTTAAAATTTGGTTCATAAAAATTCAATTGAGTTGATACAAATTTGGTGTAAACCTATTCGCTACTTCAGAACACTCGGTCCCCTTCCGGTAAATTAAGTCGGAGCGGTCTCCCAGAGCCAGGAAAATCAAATGTAGAGCTTGTGGTCGTGTGACATTAAACGAAGCCTACGCAGTCCCTCCGCGTCCATCATGGCAGCCAACAGCCGCACATTTACGTTGTATAAGCTTCAGTATGTTACTTTAGTGCCACCTTGTAGGAATGGATCAGGCAACTTATTGAAAGGACCCGGGACAGAGTTGCAGCCGTACTAAGCCGAGACCCGGTCGACTTTGAGTATCTTCATTTGGTTATTAGTCAAGAGTTACATTTTCTTCGTGCAGGCTCCATTTATGCATTTAAATGCCCTGCAGCACAGTAGCCATGTGATAGCCTACTGTACTTTTTATTTGACATGTCGATCATCCGTTTACATGAGAGTAGAATTGTCATTGACGGGGCGGAGCGTCTCTGGAGAGATGTTTGGAATGGTGTTGCATCAGAGTAACCCGGAAGAAGATCTCACCAGTGGCATCCATCTCCTCTGTACGGCCTGTGTCTTCACACCACGTCGTCAATGTTCAACCGGTGAGCACCGAGGGAGAGCTGACCCCAGATCAGCTTTGGAGGATCGGGACGCTCCAAGTTCCTGTACCTGAACCACGACTTTCAGATGTATGTATGCTACGGGTGCTATTTCTGTATTTAACACATACATAAGGCACACCGTATTATTGGCTGTAGGTATGGTCAAACAAACGCTAGCATGCATGCACCCTTGGTGAGGGAGTGTGTGTTGTACTTGTAGCTGTTGTGGTCTCCCCCTCAGTAGCAACAAACAGAAGATGCTGAGGATCAACAAAGCGGAAGCTGTCATAGCTGCGTGACTGTGGAAGAAGTTCCATGCCCTATATATTCAGCAAATAAATTCCACAGCAGGGTCTCCCTTGGGCATTTCTGTGTGGAGTTTGCATGTTCTCCCCGTGTGTGGGGGGATGGGGGGGTTCTCCGGGTACTCCGGTTTCCTCCCACATTCCCAAAATTGTCCATAGGTATGAATGTGAGTGTTTGTCTATATGTGCCCTGCCATTGGCTGGACACCAGTCCAGGGTGTCGCACAAAGTCAGCTGGGATAGGCTCCAGCACACCCCCGTGACCCTAATGAGAAGCAGCATAGAAAATGGATGTATATACACACTACATACAGAAGTCCTGTCATTTGAGCAGTGATTCAGGCTGTGAAGGGGATGTGAGGACTCACACTGACAACAAACGTTTCATCTGCTCAGTTTGTGCTAAAAGCTCTACTGAAAAGGGCAATTTGAATCGACACATGAGCGCATACACCGGAGAAAAAAAATCAGTTGTTCATTTCGTAAAGAAATACATAAACTCAAAGGTCCAATTTGATCAATCACACGAGAACTCACACTGGAGAAAAACCTTTTATTTGCAATGGTTTAAAACAAAAAAAAAAAAACACCTTTTATTTATAAAAAATAAACTAGCTACATCAGATTTTAAGTGAAGGGATATCAATTTTGGAAAGATGGGAAATTATTTGATTCCAAAAATAATGTACAGTTTGAAATCACATTGTTTTCATGGTTAATGCGAGCAGCAACTTGTCCCGCTTTGTTGGATGGTCCTTGAATGCACCATGTAACTTTGTCCCACGCTGCACAGATAGACTACTATACTGTATTTTCAGCCTTTTTCTTTCCCCTTACATTTGCTCCCAAATGCTGATACTATGTGGGAATGCATAAAGTCAGATTTGTTGATCTTATTGAGTGTGAATGTTCATATTTGTTCTCTGAAAAACCGAGTCCAGGCTGGTACTGCTGGATGGTGTCTCTGTATTCATTTAGTGCTGTTCATTTCATCTTGTTCCTGTCTTAGTTTTACACAATACATCATAAATAAGATGAATTACATCACTATAATGTATGAATGGTTTGCTCCAATGAGCTCACCACTCATGGGAGGGGCCCAAGGGGTCAGGTGCAGAGCGAGCTGGGTGGCAGCCAAAAGCGGGGACCTTGGCGGTCTAGAAGTTAGCTCTTGGGACGTGGAATGTCACCTCTCGAACCCCATTTTCAAGCACGAGGGTGTCCACATGTGCAGTAGGACACCCTGGGCCGCAGTTCGATGATTGACTTTGCGGTCGTGTCGTCAGACTTGCGGCCACATGTTTTGAAAACTCTGGTAAAGAGAGTGGCTGAGCTGTCAACCGTTCACCACCTGGTGGTGAGTTTGCTCCAATGGTGGGGGAGGATGCCGGTCAGACCTGGCAGAGCCAAAGGTATTGTGAGCGTTTGGCAGAGTCCCCTGTCAGGAGTTTCAACTCCCACCTCCAGGAGAGCTTCCACCATGTTCCGAGGAAGGCAGTGATGCATGTTGTCAAGCTGAAGAAGGAGTCCTATTGGGCCTTTTTCTGACAGGTATCAGCAGGCCAAGCAGGACGCAGCTCTGGCAGTCGCTGAGGCAAAAACTCGGGCATGGGAGGAGTTCGCAGAAGCCATGGAGAACGACTTCCAGACGGCTTCGAAGAGATTCTGCACAACCATCTGTTGTCTCAGGAGGGGGAAGCAGTGCACAGTCAACATCGTGTACGGTGGGGATTGTGTGCTGCTGACCTCGACTCAAGATGTTGTGGATCGGTGGGAGGAATACTTTCAAGATCTCCTCGATCCCACCGACATGTCTTTCAATGTGGGACTGGGGACTCCACAGTGGGCTCTCCTATCTCCTCAGCCTTCTTAGTAAGGTCTATTCAGGGTTTCTGGAGAGGAGGATTTGCCGGATAGTTGAATCTGGGATTCAGAAGGAGCAGTGTGGTTTCGGTCATGGTCGTGGAACTGTGGACCGGCTCTAAACTGTAGTCAGGGTCCTTGACGATGCATGGGAGTTTGGCCAACCAGTCTACATGTGATTTGAGGACTTGGAGAAGGCATTCCACCATGTTCCTCCAGGAATTCTGTGGGGAGTACTCAGGGAATATGTGGGAACCGGACCATCTAATTCAGCCGGTGTCACAGTTTGGTTTGCATTACCGGCAATAAGTCAGCCCTGTTTCCAGTGAGGGTTGGACTCCTCCAGGGCTGCCCTTAATCACCGATTCTGTTCAGGACGCCCAGGGCGTTGAGAGGTTCTGGTTTTGTGGCTGCAGGATTGGGTCTTTGCTTTTTGCAGATGATGTGGTCCTGCTGGCTCCATCAAGCCGTGACCTTCAACTCTCACTGGATCGGTTCCCAGTCAAGTGTGAAGCGGCCGGGATGAGAATCAGCATCTCCAAATCCGAATCCAAAAAGGGTGGAGTGCCATCTGCGGGTCAGGCATGAGCTCCTGCCCCAAGTGGAGGAGTTGAAGCACTTCAGGGTCTTGTTCACGAGTGAGGGAAGGATGGAATGCGAGATGGACAGGCGGATCGGTGCGGCATCTGCAGTGATGCGGATTCTGCATCAGTCTGTTGTGGTAAAGAGGGAGCTGAGCCAAAAGGCAAAGCTCTCAATTTACCGGTCCATCTATGTTCCTACCCTTGCCTATGGTCATGAGCTTTGGGTAGTGACCCAAAGGCTAAGATGGCGGATACAAGCGGCCGAAATTAGTTTTCTCCGTAGGGTGGCACGTCCGACTGTTAGAACGCCTCCGGGAAGACCCAGGACCCGTTGGAGAGACTATGTCTCTGAACTGGCCTGGGGACCTGCCGGGAGGAGCTGGACGAAGTGGCCTGGGTGAAAGAAGTCTGGTCTTCCCTGCTTAGGCTGCTGTCCCCGCGATTCGACCTCATAAGCGGTCGAAGATGGATGGACGTGTGACAGCAAGCCATGTTTTGCTAACAATTCAGGTGTGGAACACGGCAACCAGGTGCAAACAAGCGCAGCCCCGAAGGCACGCCAAGACAGTGAAAACAACAATAACATTGACTAATATTGTGCTGTGAGGAGTTTGATATGTTTTACTGGCAGTGATAGCTACAACCACCTAGCTTATAGCATCAGTTAGGAATTAGCACTGCATTAGCCATGAGCACCAGGTGGGGAGGGGAAAGAAACTACTCAACGACACATTTTTTTTTTTTTTTAAATCATATTTATTCTGATCAGAGGGGAAGACGGTGCTGAAGGCCAGGGTAGAAGCGTAGTCATACAAACTTCATCAGGTGCAAGCCCATATTCTGGATTAATCAGAAGCCGTTGATGAATTGGAGAAACTTGTGTTTGGTGACAGGAGGCCTCTAGCCAAAAGCAAGTGGTCGCAACAAATCATAGCTTGTTCTTGTAGCAAATCAGACCCACCGGTGCCTTGGTTAGCATCATGAATCCGTTCCAGAAGTTCCTACTCAAACCAAAGCAAATGTTCCCGTCGGAAATCATGTCAATCCAATTCATCCCTTCCAGACGCACGAAAGTGTTAACACAAAACATGTTTTACAGACAGTAATTGTACTTTTACATGCAGAAAATGATGCAAAAATCATTACAAAAGACAAATGGATGGACAAGTCAACACTTTCTGGTTAACCTGTGGAAGGTGGTATCACACACTTCATGTGGTCACCATCAGTGGAAGAGTTTTGACTCTCGTAGCCCTTTTAGTAAAGCGGGGACAGATCATGAGAATGAAACATTATTAACAGGATGAAGAATTCCACTGCTAAGGACTACTATGAACTTGATGTTTGTTCTTTATGAACTTACAAGGAAGCGGTGGCACAGCCAGTTACCAAGTTAACTCAATTCATTTCAATCAACATGCAAATGTTTGGAATATCGCTAGGTACTCCAGCATTCCAGTCGAGGAACAGAAGTGGTTTGAGTAATTACAGGCCAGTTAGTAAGTGCTTGAAAAATGGGGTGCTTAGCAGATGATCCAACATCTTGGCTCGGGACAAACATGCTTGCATCGCATGCAATTTGGCTTTCCAGCAAACTATTCAACAGAGTCTGCAGAACTTTGTTGGTGGAAAAAGTAAAAGAAAAAAAAAGCGGTCTTGCTGCTGTATTTTTGGATCTGCGAAAAGCTTTTGACTCTTTGAATCACAAGGTTCTTTTATCACATTTAAATGTTTCAAGTGAAGCTGTTAATTATTGGACTGAATCTCATTGGACTAACAGGAAACTGTGACTAATGGGGTGCCATCACCCCTTATGAACTGTGATGTAGGGGTCCCTCAAGGATCCATCCTGGGGCCCATACTGTTTTGGTTGCATTTCAATGACCTTCTTGAGTGCCAAAAATCACATCTTACCATCAATATAACATCTTGTCTAAATGCAAACGACTTGGCTTTGAAAATCGTGTGAACTTTAGAAACGGCTTGATTTGGCTCCTCCTTCATCAAAAACAGGTCCTCTCTCTCCCAGGGCCACGAGGGCCATATGATTGTGACCTACCACTGAAAAAAGTCGTTTTGGACAAAATGTCCTCTCCTTCAAAGGCAGCAACTTTGGGAACACTCTGCCAGTGAGCTTAGGAGACTCCTCCAGCTTTGCTGCCTTCAGACATCACCTAAAGGAGTGGCTCATGCGCAAGCAGGTGTGTGATCATCACAAGAGTCCTGCCCACCACAACGGCCACTGGATTTTATTGTGCACTTCAGCACTTGGTCTCCATCATTTCAACTAGCAACGTGTACGCTGTGAGCGTCTCGTGTTGGGAGGGTCATGTGGCAAATCATTCAGTTTCAAGTCTTTTATTATATGTTTTATTATGTTTACAGTGTTTTTTACTGTCTGATTGTGTTTAACATCAACCTGTTCAGGGAAAACAGATGGAAATTTACCTTTGGCTAGAATCTGACGTCTTTACATATCATGTATAGGTTCATCATATGTACTGTCCTCATCTTACATTTGAAAAAAAACCCCCCAAAAAACACATCACATTCCGGGGAACATGTGGAACGTGGTATCATACACTCATCATAGCATCACTGGTATTGCACACTCACCACATCGTCACTTTCCGGGGAATGTGAGGAACATGGTATCGCACTCATAGCACTTTCTATTTAAGTTGTAAACGAGGTATCACACTCATATCACTTTCTGGGTAAGTTGTGGAACGTGGTATCACACTCATATCACTTTCTATGTAAGTTGTAAACGTGGTATCACATGCATATCACTTTCTGGGTAAGTTGTGGAACGTGGTATCACACTCATATCACTTTCTGAATAAGATGTGGAGCGTGTCATCACACTCATCACACGGTCTCTTTCTGGGAAAATTGTGGAACGTGGTATTGCCCTCATATCACTTTCTATGTTAGTTGGGGAACGTGGTATCACACTCATATCACTTTCTGGGTAACTTGTGGAACGTGGTATCACACACTCATCACATGGCCACTTTCTGGGTAAGGTGTGGAACGTGGTATCATTCACTCATCATAGCATCACTGATATCGCACACTCACCACATCGCCACTTTCCGGGGAACTTGTGGAAATTGGTATTGCACTCATAGAACTTTCTATGTAAGTTGTGGAACGTGGTATCGCACTCATCACTGGTATCTCACACTCATCACATGGTCACTTTCTGGGAAAGTTGCGGAACGTGGTATCGCACGTCATATCATCGCTGGCATCATACAGTCATGTGATCATTTGTCACGTGTGATATTGTGCTTCCATGACGGAATGTTGTGTGTTGTGTGTGCGCATGTGTACAGCCAAAGTTTGCTTATACGAATAAATTTTACCACAAAGTGAGCATCTAAAAGGTTTTTCTCCCGTGTGCGTTCTCATGTGTGACGCCATGTTTACCTTTTGAGTGAATCTTTTGCCGCAAACGGGACAACTAAATGGTTTTTCTCCCGTGTGAGTCAGCATGTGTCGAGTCAAATGACCTGAATTAGAAAAGCTTTTTGCACAAAGCGAGCAGGTCACACGTTTTTTACCCGTCTTCTTTGTAGAGTGTTTGTTGTCGGTGCGAGTCCTCACGACACCTTCACCGTCTGTATCGCTGCTCACAGCTTCTCCATCCTCAGGAGAGCGTGACGTCGCCTGCTCGCTGTCTGACAGCGGAGCTAAGAGCTGGCCTGCTTCTCCATCGCCGTCTGTCTTCAGAGAGACAACGGTCAGAGGAAACTCGGTGAGATCCACCTCCTCCGACCCGTGAAGACACTCTGTCTCTCCTTCCTCCTCTTCCTCTTTAACGTGGGGGGGCTGAAGATACTCCTGCTTCAAAGTGGAGCTCCCCTGGACGTCTGCAGGACACAAACACACTTTTGCTGAGATGTCCAGGAGCATCAAGCTGGTTTTCAGCGTGGGCTGGTTCCCCTCAGAAGGCATATGCATGTATCGTCACCTCATCACCAGGCTATTGTACGTCATGTAATCACAACCGCAGCATTCATTTCAAATCAGGCTGGTTTTCTCTTCCAACAAGAAAGATGTTTACAAATACATGGAAACACTTTTTCAAAAAACTAATCTTACATGGTTTGACCCCTGTGAGAAACGGATTTGATGGCCCGTACGCCTTCCCGCTCTCCAGGTGCGCAACCCGCAAGCTCCAGCCAGGAGCCCAGTCCCCAAAAGCCGACGGGGGGTAGCACACATCGTCCTCCCCATGTTCACAGGTTGAAAGAGAGAGGGACAGAGCGCAGCGGTGTGCCTGCTCACCCAACAGCGACGACGGCCTTTGCTACCTTAAAACGAAGGCCCGGACAGAACTCCAAAAAAAGACTGCTCGTTAGGACTTACTGTTGTAACACACTGACTGGCCTCTCTCTCCTCCGCCACCATCGCTCGCCCACCACACCGAGCCAACAAGCCAAAAGGACGTGTTGTCGTCCCCCATCCCCCTCCAACTGAGATCCACTCGTGGCTCATTTGTCATCGCATCACTGCAGAAACATTCAAAGGCTCCCTGACACCATTGATCAACTTTGCTTAAATATGTTCCATACTGTTTGTAACTATCGGTTTTTGGTAAGCGAAGGCTGAATTAGTCCCAATTACATTTTCGTGTGTGTGGCGGCCGCCATTTTGGTCTGAACCAAGGGGCGTTTCCCAAGTGACGTCGGCGTAGGGACAGCTCTCATCTTAGCAGAGTAAACAAACACTAGAGTTACCTCGTCTACTTGGTTCGGTATATTTGTCATCAAAATAGCAGTCATGCCAAAACGTGGCGTTGCCACTGGATGTTCACAGTGTCTGAGTGATCTTTTTCCAAAGACGAAGGTTTAGACTACAATGAAGAAAGCAAGTACAATAGCCACCGGCGTGGCCGAGGATGGTGCTTTGTTGTAGGCGGTCGCATGCTGTGAGCAGCCCCGGGTGGAGCCTTGGATGTCAGGAGGAGTAAACAAGTGCTAATTTCAGTGTATGTGATATGGACCACCGCCTCACGTTCATTTCACTGAAGACTGCTATGGAGAAACACCTTTACAAGTAATGTATAAACGCATTTTGGATGCTAGGAAGCTAGCAATAGGAGAAAGGCGTCAAAGTTGCCACAGAACACAGCAAGTCATGTCTTTTTGACATATATAGTATGTAAACACGTGGCAACAAGCACTCAAAACGTTATACAGTTTATAAAACTTGGGGGCAATAAGGCTCCAAAAAGCCCTTTACGCTCATTAAGAAGCCGATTTAAAACAGAAATTGAAGGATAAGCAACTTCACACTTTACCATTTTGTGTTTGAATCTTCATCTGCACGTCTTTGTCCCCCCGGGTCAGACATATAGGCCAGTAAATACATCTTAATTCCATCTCCAGATGTTTCTTCCTCCTCGGAAACTAACGACACGTGGCTCGCATCTTTGCTACAATCACCGTAAACATCCTCTGTCTCATCCATCCTCTCATGTTTGTTTACTCAAAGATGAGAGAGAAGATGACAGAGAAGCTGAGAGCCAAAATGGCGTGCCGCTGCGTACAAAAATGTCATTCTGACTAATTTAACGTTTGCTTTCAAAACAACGGAAATGACAAACAATGTCCACTGCAAAAACTACATGTCAAGAAAGTCAGAAAGTCCCATTTTAAGCATCAGTTTCTTATTTTTTCCTAAAAAGAAAAAATATCTTGTCTAGCAATTTTCACTTGAGAAAAATAATCTTATATTAAGAAAGCATAGCTAGCCATTTCTTATGAAGATTTTTGCCAGAAATTATATATTTTTTCCCAATAACAAGCTTATTTTGATTGTTATTTGACAACAGGTTAAGAATATTTGCCTTAAATTAAGAATAAAACTGGTTTCTAAACCTTGGAAATTTAAGAACGAACTCACACAGAAAATAAATGTAAAGATTTGCTGATTTCGGAGCAATGTGAAGGTTGCGCAGCAAATTTCTTAGAGCGCACCAAGATTTACTCCATTAAATCTCGTCATGAAATCTGTGTCAACGTGTAAAATTATTCAACTGGATTCAAGAAAATACGACTCTCTTTTTATCTAGTTCATAAATGTAAACACTAGTGAACTTACATGCTAATCATGCCAAAAAAGAATTCTGGTGGTGTTTGACAGTAGGCGTTCCTGAATGAAGTCAATCTTAGATACAATCACACTCTTTTTAAATACTAAATAAATCCATCCATATAATCTGTGTCCTGCTTGTTCAAAGAAGTAACCAGCATAACTAACGTGAAGACGTTAGCTGCATGGTCGCCGAGTGCTTAGCATGTTAGCCCCCCAATCAGGTAACTTGGGTTCAAATCCCACACATTCAACCCTGCGTTCCTTCCATATGCATGATAGGTTCACTCTAGATATCTCTATAGATTTAATAAAATAGAACAATGCTGCTACATTTAGAGTATGGAAAATCATTTTTGCTGAAATCTAGCTTCCTAAAAGCTACTTTTGCCTCATTTTAAGGTCTTCTAAGAGCATTTGTCTTACTTCTTACCTTGTCATAAGAACATTTGACTTCAATCTAGCAAAGTGAAGAAGAACAAATTGCTTACTTTCGGACTCATCATGTTCTTACAAGTCACAGGAAAAATATTCTAGTTAGAAGAATTCTAGCCAAGCAACTTTTGATGACCCTGCTGGCATTATTGTTTTGCTTGAAATAAGAAAAATGTTGTCTCATTTTAATATCATGTGGGCTTCTTTCAAGGATGGCTGTTTTTGCAGTGTAGAAAATTCGAGTAAAGTTGATCAATCACGTCCACGCCCAAAGTGGAAGTGGCGCCGCAACCCCAGGCAACGTCCGCAATCAGACTCAGATGGTCCCACGACCAGATGACGGCCGCGAAAAGCAACCAATGCAGCGAGGAAGGACCACTGGCAGAATAATGCTGAGCAAGTTAACACTCATTTATTGTACTATCTATACCCTACTAGTCTATTCATTGATCTACATTACACTAGCTATACCCTACTATCCCTACCCTACTATACTAACTATCTCACTTCTACATGGATAATAACATCGTCAGGGAATGCTGTCTTTTTCTCTTTTTTCCTCCATGTCCCCTCGGGAACCTCGTAGGTTGTTCATAAATGGTGACACCATCTCCGAACGAGTCAGACAGTGAAACAGTAGCATTTTCATTGCTGATTTGAAGCTGAAAGACTGGCCATCACGTGGTTATGAGCTAGGCTAAGTTACCATGGTGATAGAGCTACCTTCGTCTACACAGCTCGCTAACCCACTGAACTCTTGCTTGGCAGGATACCTTCCGCGATATCAACGAAAACACAAATGCTGTATCTGAGAAAACAATAAAGCTAAAAGACAATGAAAATGCCGATCCCGCCAGATATCTCCAATATCGACGTTTGAGTAGAGTTTGTGATGTTAGGTCCAGATTGAAGATGAACGAATATGAAATTCACACAAAGAGATGATGACCGTTAGTCAACATACCTTCCATGTGGAACACAACGCCAGTCTTGCTAACAGCTTCCAGTTGTTGTCGATGTCGCTCCTTCTCCTCTCTTGTTCGGGAAAGTTCCTCCTCGTAGGACGCTATCGTTCTTTCAAACAGCGCCAATATTTCATCAACCGCCACCATCAGTCGCTCCTTCACCAACTCTTTCAACATTTTGGTGATTTTCACTCGATTGCAGTCTGTCAAGAAGGTGCTGTCTCAGCTCGTCTCCACTTCCGTGTCTAACTTCCGCCTTTTCTTCTTCGGTGGAGTCTTACGGAAGCCGAAGCGTGCATGACGTCACATCGCTGCCATCAAATGTATCATGAACAGTTAAATCTCACGTGTAACAACAGAAATAGAACATTAGCCTTTTGGTATTCAGTCACACACTTGTTCTTGTCCACTGACCTGTATACGTGGAATGGCCCCGATCGCTTGCTGCGCATTGGAGGCTTGAAGCCACCGGAAGTATAGAAATCGCCATGTTGTTTCACCCAAAACAAGAAAGCCTCAGAACTAAGAGGAGTTGGAGATGCCGTCTTGTGCTGCTATTAATTGCACAAATCGTGATAGTCGTGAAAATCGCGAGAAGGGACTTACATTTCACAGGTAGGTAAATGCTTATAAATAATAAAAATAGATACTTTAAATCTTTAAGCATCTTTTCATCTAAGTAGTTGTAAATGAGCCCTTATTCTCCTTTAGATTTCCACACTGCAATGCTCAACTTCTAAAGCAATGGGTAGTAAATATGCGGAGAGACAGGTGGCTTCCTGCAGCCAGATCGCAACTCTGTTCAAGTCATTTCACCGAGGAGAACTTGGACAGGACCGGCCAGACTGTTAGATTAGGACAAAATGCAGTTCCAACAATATTTGACTTTCCTGATCATCTTCTAAAGGTATGCTAGCATTTAACTTTGATACTACGTAGATCCTTATCATAACAAATATCTTGTGAACACTGAAATTGACTTGTTATGCATTGTAATTTCACACCATAGAGGAAGGAAAAAACTTAAACTGGAGGGACATTTTGAGATTTCGGTCTAGTAAATTTACTCTGTTTCAATGGAATTTTTGTTAATTTGTGTTAATTTTATACCGAAACATAATAAATATAGTGAATTAAGATACACGTATGCGTATGCGTGTGTGCTGTTTTGGGTGAAGCAAGATGACCGACAATAGCTTCATGCGTCAGCCGTGACGCCCACTGATCTGTATTAAATATCTGGATAGCTCATTTGCGATAACTTGTGACGCCACACGGCCGCCATATTGCTACTCGCAAGAAACACTTCTCAGACAAGCTTTTGCATTCGTGGTGAACTTATTTTATTAATTCGGATTGGACACAAATTTTGCTTTGAGATGCCTGCATGTGCAGCTATTATTATTTGCACTGTCGATCTCTCAGATATTTTCGGTCGTGTAAAATTCCTCTGATTAAATGTATGTCCAGAATTGATAGGTTTATATAGCTCTATAATAGCTAAGAGGAAATGTACATCCTTTTTTGTTATATCATGATATATGTATTTTTTTAAGGGACGAAGGTTGCGTTACTTGAAGGAATGGGAGAATCTCCCCGCTTTTTAATGTCAAATATAGATGTTCTGTTAGCCTCTTCATCTGCTTTGTACACTATGTACGCTGTGCCAATGTAGTCGATGTGAGTAGTAAGATGGCGTCTCTTTGGCTTCAGCGACTTGCATGGGCGGGTGCGACGTATGAGCTATCCAGATATATTATACAGATTTTTTTTTCATTCAACTTCATTAATGCCTTACAGTATACAATAAAATACGGTCAAGGCATGGGCATTAACAAATAACAATTGGATAACAACAACACACAATAAGTCAGATACTGTATATTAAACAGATCAGTGGATAAAGATGAGACGTGTGACGTCATTGAAGCGCGGTTGCCGTAAAACCTCCATCGAAGAAGAAAAAGGCGGAGAGGCGGAAGTGACTGTCGAATGCTCGAGGCGCCAAAATTGAAGCGTGAAAAGTGCGAAATAAGGAATACAATAAGTATTGAATATACAGTTGAGAGAGAGAGAGATTTGATATCTGGACTGGAGGTGGGTTGTGGGAAGTGGACTGCATAGGTCTCGGCCGACGGCCTATATGGGCCCGGTAGGACGAGACCGGTGCGCCACGACCTGCAACAAACCAAAAGAGACACGAAGAGCTGGTGGCGGTGGAGCGGAGGGAGCTGAAGTGCGAGTGCAACCAAACTGTACCGTGAGTGTAACAATGGGCTGTAGCTCAGATGATGTTAGCGACGAAGGGGCAGAGGAGATGGAGTACACACACGTAAAAATAGCAAGGAAACAGTCATGGTCAGAAGCAAGCAGCGGGAAAGATCATGATGGAAGACAAACAAAGAAAAAAATACGAGCTAAAACAAACGGCAAAGAAGAGTCAGATGAAGAATACAAAGTTCTTATTACAATGAGCAAAGATAAAGGACATTTTCACCCAGTTCATCTAACTAAAGCAGTTGAAAAAGAAATAGGGAAAGTTAAATACGCCAAAATGCTCAATAACAGAAGAATACTAATATCAGCAGCAAGGACATATGATGAAGTTGAAGGACCTTGATGGAGGAGAAATACAAGTACACATACCAGGAGAGGCAGCAGCAATAAGAGGAGTTCTATCAAACGTAGCGATGGAAATGTCCATGGATGAGGTGAAGAGAGAAATAAGAGGTGGCAAAATAACAGAAGCTAGACGACTCCAAACCAGCAGAGGAGTAAAAAGTGACAGTTTGTCTGTATTACTTGTATTTGAAAAGACAATACCGACAGACATACGTATAGGATGTATGAATTTTAGGGTGAGGGGGTACATCCCTCAACCACTAAGATGCTATAAATGCCAGAGAATGGGACACACAGCACAGCAATGTCAGTGGAGGCAAAGGTGTGCAAAGTGTGGTGGAGAACATGACTATGGGAAGTGTGCTAGCGATGCTAAACTAAGATGTTGCAACTGTGGAGGAGAACACAGTGCCGCATATGGCGGCTGTGAAGTGCAAAGACATGCCAAAGAAGTGCAAAAATACAAAAGAGAAAATAAGGTATCATATGCTGAAGCAGTAAAGAATATAGGTATGTGTGTAATTAAGCAAAATAAACCAGTAGAGAATCAGGAAACTCATATAGAACATACAGGACAAGCAGTAGGACTTCCTCAGAGAACAGACCATAGAAGATCTCAATCAGAATGGAATGCTCCCCAACAGAAATGTAATCATAAGTGTAGGACAGAAGAAGACACATTAGTAGTAAATAAAAAGAACTTTGTAGCTTTTATATGTAAAGTCATCAATGTGGCCACAAGGCAGGAAAGGAAAAGTGACAGGATCAAAACGGTTGTGGAAGCGGCAGAACAATATTTAAACATCAAAGACGTGAAAGCAGAAGTAATACATAGTATGTTGACTATACATAATGATGCAGGACCTCAGAACGGTAATTAAATTCACAATGGTACTCCACATCCTACCATGGAATGCAAGAAGTTTCATAGCAAATGGACAAGAACTTAAGAAATATATAAGAGAAAGTAGGAAAAGACCTGATATTATATGTGTGCAAGAAACGTGGCTTAGACCACATGTGGATGATGTGTTGCATGGCTATGAATCAGTGCCATTCCATAGAAAAGAAAACCAAGGGGGAGGGTGTGCAACATTTGTGAGGGATGGAATAATATATAATAGAATAACAACATTAAATGAAATAGAATGTGTGATTGTTGAAATACATCAAGCAAATACAAATATAATCATTATTAATATATATAACCCCTGTAAACTACTAGATGTTGAAACAATGGAGAAGATAATAAGGAGGCATGGTGGTAGAGAGATCTGGTGTGGGGACTTTAATGCACATAATAGTTTATGGGGAAGTAAGCAAACAGATCACAATGGAATAGTAGTAGAAGAACTCATGGATATCAGACAGTTAGTCTGCTTAAACAAGGGAAATGGAACAAGAATAGATATACGCTCAAATAGAATGTCATGCATTGACTTAACTCTGGTCTCACATAGCTTGGCAAGTTCCTGTGAATGGTATGTACATGAAACCACAAGTATAGGAAGTGATCATTTCCCCAGAAGTTGTACAATAAACGCAGAAGTAGATATCAAAGAAAGACACAGACATAAAAAGTGGTGCTTTTCAAAAGCGGATTGGGGAAAATTCAGGGAGGAAAGTAGCAAAGCAGCAAATTCAATACCAATGGAAGGTGGCATAGAGGAATGCACAGTTAAGATGACAAATAAGATCATAGAGGCAGCAATGAAAAGTATACCGTGGAAGTCAATTGGAGGGAAAGGAAAATGGTTCCATGGTGGAATGAAAAGTGCACAGCAGCTGGAAAAGAAAGAAATAGCACATTAAGAAGGTTAAGGAAGAACCTCAGCCAAGAAAATGTAATAAATTATCAGAGGAAAAAAGCTATAGCCCAAAGAGTAATTAAAAACAGTAAACAAAACGCATGGAGGGATTATTGCTCTGCCATAGGAAGGCAAATCAAGATAGGAGATGTATGGTCAATGTTGAAGAAGATGAGTGGAAAAAATGTGTTTGTTCAAATACCTGCATTAGAAGATAATGGAACAATGGCTGGGACTGGTCAGGAAAAAGCAAATGTGCTGGGGAAAAAGCTTGCAGGGGTGCACAGTGGAGACCATCTGGATGAAAATCATAGACGAGGGAAGGAGAGGATGCTAAAAGAGAATAGGGATGTGTTTCTAAAACAGGATAGTGAGGAGAGTGTGATGGATGTTGAAATGAATATCAATGAATTGCTAATAGTATTAAATAAAAGTAAAGATACTGCAACAGGAGAAGACCAGTTGAGTTATATTATGTTCCAGAACTTACCAGGAAATATGATATTTATTGAACAAGATATGGGAAGAAGGGAAAATACCAAAGCAATGGAAAAGTGCATTAATTTTACCATTTAATAAACCTGGTAAGGATCCAAAACACCCTGTGAATTATCGACCTATTGCTCTAACATCACATCTATGCAAATGGATGGAGAAAGTTCTAGTCAGAAGACTTAACTATTTCCTTGAAAGTCGAGAGTTACTTACAACTTATCAGTGTGGTTTTAGAAAAGGACGGTCAACAATGGATGCTGTAGTTAGAGTAAGTCAGGAAATAGAGAAAAGCTTTAAAATGAAAGACTTGATGAATATTGTATTCTTTGATATTGAAAAGGCTGATGATTCCATGTGGCGGGAGGGCTTATTGATTAAGATGAATAGGATGGGAATTAGAGGTAGGTTCTATAACTGGGTCCTTGATTTCATATCGGACAGAAAATTCAAAGTTAAAATAGGATCAGAGATGTCAGAAGAATACAGTATAGCAAATGGTATACCACAGGGGAGTGTAATTAGCCCAGTTTTGTTTAACATAATGATAAATGACATATTCATGAATCTGGATAGAAGGATTGGGTCGGCCCTACACGCAGATGATGGAGTGATTTGGGCAAGGGGACGAGATTCTGTAAATGTGACAAGTAAAATGAAGGAAGCAATAAAGAAGATAGAACAATGGTCACATGACTGGGGATTTAAGCTATCACCCAATAAAACATGTTACATGACGATTACCAGGAAAAAAGGCATAAAAAATCAGAACCTGATGCTGTATGGACAAAACATGATAAAAGTAGATCATTTGAAATACCTTGGTATGTGGCTAGATCAGAAAGGCACATGGAAGACCCATGTGGAAAAGGTAGAAGAGAAATGTAAGAGGATAATAAACTTAATGAGAGCTGTTACAGGTAAGGAGTGGGGAGCAGATAAACAATCACTAATATATATATATAGAGCTATGATGAGAGCAAATATAGATTATGGAAGTTTTGTAAATGGAGCTGCAGCTAAAACACATTTAAGGAAAATAGAAAGAAATATTCCCAAAGCATTTAGGATAAGTACAGGTGCAATCACATCAACACCAATGAAAGCAATGCAGGTTGAGTTAGGAGAAGTAGCGTATGACCTGAGAAGAGATCAACTTATGTTGACATACTGGAGTAGACTTAAAGGATGTAGGCATGGACATCTGGCCAAGGATGTGATGGAGGACTGTTGGGAGTATAATACAACTAAAAGTAATAGCTTTGGGTGGGTAATTAAAGATAAAATAGATAAATATAACATAAACAATATACATATTAATAATGCTACACCCATAAGCAATATTCCTATCTGGCTATTTCCTAAACCTGAAGTAGATATATATATATATACATATAACAGAGTTAAAAAATAAATGGAAAGATAGTGAAAAAGGACATAAGGCAAGTCAATATATGAAAAACAAATATTATGGTTACTTAGATATGTATACAGATGGATGAAAAAGCGAAGAAGGGAAGGTGGGGATTGGAATCTATGGACCACCAATGAACTATAGCATCATTAAAAGATTACCAGACCAGCTCTCGGTTTATACAGCAGACATGATGGCAATTATTATAGGCTTGCAATGGATAGAGGAAATAAAAGCAGATAGAGTGCTACGTTGTGTGGACTCTCTGGCAGCATTATATAGTATTAAAAATATGGAATCAAGTGGAGAGGATTTATTATTAGAAATACATCAAAACTTATTCCAACTACACATGTTAAAAATAGACATAAGATTTTGCTGGGTGCCTGCACATGTAGGGGTGGAGGGGAATGATGTGGCAGATAAAATGGCTAAAATGGGAATGAGAAGAAATGAAATTATAGATATACCTGCTGGTAAAGGCAATAATTAAAAAACAAATGATGGAGAAATGGCAAAATAGGTGGGATGAGGGTAGTAGCGGGAGAAAGTATTATAAAGTACAAAAATCTATCAGTGCACAAGGGGTGAAGAGAAAAAACAGAAAAGAGGAAGTAGTGTTAACTAGGATGAGGTTCAATCACACCGGGTTAAATGACAAGATGTTTTTGATAGGGAAATGTAAATCAAAAGTATGTATGGAGTGTAAAAGTATAGAGAACGTAGAACACATATTACTACACTGCAAGAGATATAGGGAAGAACGTGTAACGTTAAGGAAAAGAATTAAGAAGATAGGAAGGGAATGGAGCATTGAGGATATCTTAGGAACAGGTGGGGAGGGGGTAAGAGATATACAGAGGGCAGTGATAGAATATGTGAAGGACACGGGATTATATAATAGAATATAGATACGTATTAGAATATTTTATTATAAGTATTATCATTAGGATTATTATTATTAGTAGGATAAGTAGTCTCCTCATTATCTAAGTTAGCATAAAGTAGGATACTTTGTATACTTTGTATATGGCCCATGTTACATACTCTGGTACAGTAGGTGGCGGTATGCACCTTTTAAAGTCACGGTTGCAACCCGCCATTAAACTAAAAGAAGAAGAAGAAAAAGGCGGAAGTTAGCAGCGACACTTGAAGAGGACGAGAGACAAAACACGCGACGTTCAAGTGGTTTTCTCGCTACCAGAAAACACCAAGATGCTAAAAGAGTTGGTGAAGGGGAGACTGATGGTGGCGGCTGATGAAATATTGGCGATGTTTGAAAGAACGATAGCGTCGTACGAGGAGGAACTTTCTCGACTAAGAGAGGAGAACGGGCGACAAGGACGACAACTGGAAGCTGCTGGCAAGACTGGCATTATGCAACACGTCGAAGGTATATTTACTGACCTTCTACTTCATCATTTCACTTTATGTCGGTCGTTTACAGAGGAGGTGACAGCACGAAATGTTGAGTTCCAACGGAACAATCCAAGATGGCGGCCAAAGTACGCTGTTGATTGTTGTACTACTTTGCGTTGGTGCTTACTTTACCAGCAGTGACTGCCTTGCATTCAATCCAACTTAAAAGGGGCGCAGGTACTTTGAAAATGATGTTGCATATAGTATGTTTCTAAAATGCTCCATAAAACTCGTTGTGTACAGAGTAAATCTGCATTCTTCTCCTCTTGGCTGAAACGCTCAAATTCCACGGCCTGCATCCTTGACCACGCCTACTCGGTTGCTACGATGCCACGTGTTTGTGTGAAACTAACAGGGGCTCTACTGTTCTGCTCCATGCACCACATGTTGCTTTGATTTGGTCCCACGATGGAGCTTATGGCAACTGAAAGAATGGGTCCCATCACATCTTGACGTGATTCGGTGAACGCGAGCATGTTCCCGTGCCCATAGACTTTGCCTCTCCGGTGCTCTGGTCATTCATGTGGCAGCTTTGCACTCCAGCTCGTCCAGAAGTTACAGAAGCCAAGCAGAACGAGCTCCCTTCTGTACTCTGCTGCTTCTGTCAGCCAAGACAGGGCGTTCCTATCATAAAGTCTTTGCTCCCGTACAGTTGTGACTCGCTACACTGCGGCTCAAACACCGCTGCCTTGCTCTAGTGCGTTTTTTCCAAAATGAATGAATACATTTGGTGGTTGACTCTTAAGGTAAGACACGTCACATGCAGTATTTTGTTCACCAGCATCATCAGTGTTACCTAACAGCACCTTAGCTTGCAACCATACGACATGACATCGAGGAAAAAAGTTCTCCTCCATTTGGTTTCTTTTTTCTTGTCCTTCTTCCCCACTCTGTGGGAAACACTTTAAGTTTAACACAAATAAAATGGAGGCTCGCTAGCTTGTTACAGTATATGTTATGAGTGGCAGTCGTCTTTTATGCCCATGCAGAGATCCTGTAGTCTGCACATGGGCAGCACGTAATGCATGGTAAACAAGGCGTACGTGTATGGATGGCAGATTCATGTTAGACTGGCGGTCCTGCATATCAATCAAGTGATAAACGTCACAGTGAGGATGGCTGATCTTTTTTTTTTTTTTTAATGCCACGCAATCAACCACATGCTGCAACAAAAAGGAACTTTCCCCGTGGTAATGGTGAGTTATTATTGCTTTTCATGTCTACTATATTGGCTAATAGGAGTGTAAAGGTGACTATAGGGGTGTTATTACATGTATAATAACCACTATTATGTCTACTATATTGGCTAATAGGAGTGTAAAGGTGACTATAGGGTGTTATTACATGTATAATAACCACTATTATGTCTACTATATTGGCTAATAGGAGTATAAAGGTGACTATAGGGTGTTATTACATGTATAATAACCACTATTATGTCTACTATATTGGCTAATAGGAGTATAAAGGTGACTATAGGGTGTTATTACATGTATAATAACCACTATTATGTCTACTATATTGGCTAATAGGAGTATAAAGGTGACTATAGGGTGTTATTACATGTATAATAACCACTATTATGTCTACTATATTGGCTAATAGGAGTATAAAGGTGACTATAGGGTGTTATTACATGTATAATAACCACTATTATGTCTACTATATTGGGTGTTATTGCATGTACAGTATAATAACCACTATTATGTCTACTATATTAGGTGTTATTGCATGTACAGTATAATAACCACTATTATGTCTACTATATTGGGTAATAGGAGTGTAAAGGTGACTAAAGGGATGTTATTTAATGTCTAGAGGGCTCTAATAATGTTTAGAGAATGTTTTTAGAAGGCTCGAAACAGGTTTTCTATGCCCTAACTACAAAAATATTCATTTAATATTGAACCCTACTTTGTGGAAACTCATGAATCAGGTCTGGAAGCAATTAGCCGTGATAAACGAGAGACAACTATAGAGCTATGATCTGGACCAGGGGTGTTAAACTCGCACCATGGGGACCTGAGGCACTGCAGGTTTTATGTCCAGCCGGTCACTCAAGCAGGTGATTTTAATGATCAACACTTCCTTGAATTTGAGGGGGCTCATCAATGAAATCACCTGCTGAAGAAGCAAGATGGAGAGAAAACTGGCAGTGTCTCGGCCCTGACACACATGATCTGCGTCCTCACAAGGTTGGCCTCTGGTAAACTTGCAGGGAGAGGAGACTGGCCGTTTAGTTGTTTTGATTTCCACTCCACTTGTTCAAAGGCAGTAATGGGGGCTCACCACCAAACATACATACCAAGGCTGCTGTGATTTCACTTTGTCTGGGCATGATGGTCAGCAGTTCTCCAGGTACTGTAGACTGTTTGGTGATTGGCTTTAGGGTTCCCGCTACATCTAATTGATCGTGGTGCGGCGCCGCAACAAAACAATTTAAAGTAGGCCGCACGGTGGCTGGGTGGTTAGCGCACAGTCACAGAATCTCCGCACATAAAAATGTTTAACTGCACTTAATTTTGATAAGCATGCACCAGAATCGCCTGCCTGCCCTGTTGGCACTTGCACATGTGCCCAGATAAAAGTACACGCCACGTCACGTGTTGTGGTTCACTTTGTTTCTTATTATGGAGACAATGAACAACAGCCCGCAAAATCAATTGACGACAGCTTGTCACATGCTCAGCCTATCTTTGCCAGCGTGTGCAAGTGCTCACATTTCAATCTCGTTCCGCTTTCTGCCATTGTTGTTAACACATTTTGCCTGGCATCTAGCTGGTGTTTGTCTCACGGGCGAGCTACAAGTGGCTATCACGTTCATGGGTATATCAATCATCACAAGTTACTTTTGAAAATGTCACTTAGCAATCTTGCTGTCTTGTTATCATGATAATATTTATGGCTTGTCTTCAACACTAGACCTGTGGCAAAGTTGTTGGACATAAACACGTGGTGTGTACAGCTTTAAGATAGAGATGCTATCATAGGGGTCTCCAACAGGTCGCTCGTATGGTAGCAGAATATTTGCATCACCTCTTGGTATTTTCTAAGTGTTGCATTCAAACACGACTCCTGTATTTAATGACAGAGGAGCACACTGAGTGGAGATGTGCTTTGGAAATAAAGTACAATTGAAATGTTGGCAGTCATTTAAAATAGTGGTCCTCAAACCCCGGGCCGCGGTCCGGTACCGGGCCATGGGTCATTTGGTACCGGGCCGCACAGAAAGAAAAAATAATTTCCATGATTTCATTTTTCATGTTTTATTTTGAAAAGTGGCCGCATTCTCTGTTACATCCGTCTCACCTGACGCAAGTCCATTGTGGGTGTGCTAACTTTATCTCATGCCGCACAGACTACTACTGTATTTGTAGCATTGTTCTTTACCTCATATGTGGTGTAAATGCTGATACTATGTGGGAATGCATAAAGGTAAGTTTGATGACTTATTGAGTGCTAATGTGTACATTTGTCTCAAGGTAATTCATGCTAGCACACTGCCTTTTAGCACACACGTCAAACAGCCATGTCATCATCTTGAACTGGTGGATGGTGGGTCGCCATTCATTTACTGCTTTTATTTTGATGTTATTCATGTCTTAGTTTTACACAATACATCATAAATAAGATACATTAGATCGCTATCATGTACGAACCTCGCCACCACTCATCCACTCATGTGGAAGGACTTTTTTTTTTTACATGGGAGGATTTTTTTTCTGTGCATTCATTCCTGCCTAAAATGTCTGCTAGTGTGTGGGCATCCAACTGTGGTTGTTTTGGTTGTTGGTTTCAATAAAGTTGTTGTTGATGGACCACCTCTTCGTCATTCTCTCAATGTCACTATTGGATATCAACACAAAAACATCCTGGTCCGTGAGATGTGTATCCTGGAAGAGTTTGCAGCTGTGGAATGGGCAGATTACGTTTCCCTGCATGCTTTGCTGTGGTTAAAATGATGACTTTGGACGGTCTCTTGTGCCTCTTTTAAGGTGTTAGTTTTGCAGACAGGGTGTAATAGTTCAAGTGCTGCCATTTTTAGTCGTGTTCAGCTCAATTATTGTGACTTTTGGTGAGCATCTGGCACCCTTGTTAAGAATGGTTGTGGATTTTGTGCTATGTGTGATATTGTTTCCACTTTTAAAATGAAACTGCCAGAGGAGAAGTTTAATTACGCAGATCGCTGCCAGCACTTTGTTTGATAAGGTCCGTGAGGCGGGCCAAGTCGATGCTGTTTACCAAACAGTTCCGCGGGCCGGATTTAGAGGCCCTCTATATAGAGAGTTGCGACATGACAAGTAAAAAAAAATACGGTCACGTGACTTGTGGAGCCATCTTGGGGCCAAATTCGCGTTTGCGTTGGCCTTGTCTTTACAGTATTCTTGGGCGTATTATTGTTTATTCCCCAAAAATGCCGGGTTGTTGTGCATTTGGATGCACAAATAGACATGACAAGGGTTTCAAGCTTTACAGATTCCCTTCAGACGTCAACAGACGGACAATTTGGGAAAATAAAATCAACCGTTTGGGCTGGAAGCCGAACTCGTCTTCAAAGCTGTGTGAGGTAGGCTCTGTATATGTTAACATGTTTAATGTCACAATGTTTAGACAACTTGCCAGAGCCACCTGGGGCGACGTTACTAAGTTTAAGGCATCTCTTGATGAGCTTGGCACATTTTGGAGAGAGTGTGTTTACCTAAATATTGTGTTCTACTTCATTGTTTTGATATAAGAAAGTAGCCTAAACGTAAAATATACTATAAAAATAAGGCAGTCATGGATGCTTGGAGTTAAGAATGATCCTTGTGTAAATCACCTCTGGTTGCAAATAAAGTCATCCATGATCTCCAGCAAACTTATAAAACTGCATTCATTTTGCAAAATCTGCACTTGTTTCGAGGTATAAATAATAATGAAATAACAATGAAGAAATATACATATTTTCATCATTTTCAATGTTTAAATATCGGGGCTTTTATATCATTTATTTTCATTCTAGTATCATGAGGTGAACATGGTCATATTTTGACTCTTATAAAATCTCAATGTTTTAACAAAAGATGGCAAAATTATACCATATTACACATTGGAAAATATAGATCTATAAATAATTATAAAACAGACATTTTGCATGCGTCCCTTTGTGCAGAGACATTGCAATTTACATGCATTGTCGTACTGTGCACGCTTGAATTGGCCCCAACATGGCGGCGTCATCTCAGTTGTCGTAACTCCCTATATAGACCAGGGGTCACCAAGGTTTGTCCTTGTGAGAGCTACTTTAACAAAATGAAAATGGCCAAGAGCTACTCATTTTTGTAACATTTATTTTCAGAGCTTATTTTAAACCCCAACAAAGCGAATATGCTTGTTTTACCAGAACATGAACAAAATGCTGGTGTCCACAACTCACATTTTGTATTTCAGAATGCATTTCTTTCTACTGTTCTTTCATTATTAACTGAAAACCTGAATGAAAAGCAGGCTTGCGGGCACCTCATGTGGTCGTGGTGACCACGTTGGTGACCCCTGATATAGAGGGACTCTAGCCGGATTTGGCGAAACCCTGGGGTTACTTTACTTCTGTGATGTTCCTCCATAACATGGTGCTGCTTTGTTCCAGTTTTCTTTGGTCCCACCTCCACCACTTTGTTGTCCATTGATGCCACCTTTGGCTTATCGCTTGTTTTACTTTCAGGGCCACGCCTTCCTCCTTTGTTCTCCTTTTGGAATATGACTTTTATTCTATTCTCTTTTTCCATCTGGAAGTCCCATCCTACCAAACTCATCTCTAGGGCAAGCAGTCAGGCGGTCATTTTGTGTTATACTACGTTTTTCAGTCAAGGCCTTTTCTGTTCATTTCATTTGTGATAATGGCCTACGAGCAGAAGATGCATTTTGTTCAAATCATCTACGAATAAAGTTTGATTACTGATGCATCAGCAATCATTGAAAAGAAGAAAAAACTGACACGTCTGAGTTCAAGTGTGTTTGTGTCCTGCAGACTTCCAGCAGATGATTGGTCGTCAGGAAGAACATCCCCCGCAGCTTGAGGGGGGGAGCTCCACTTTGAAGCAGGAGGGTCCCCAGCCCCCCCACGTTAAAGAGGAAGAGGAGGAGCTCTGGATCACTCAGGAGGGAGTGTGTCTTTTCGGGTCGGGGGAGGCTGATCTCACCACGTTGCCACTGACTGGTGTCTCTGTGAAGACTGAAGAGCATGAAGACAAACCACCCGAGTCCTCACAGCTTCATCACAGTCCAAGTGAGGACAACAGAGGGGCGGAGCCTCCAAGCATCAGCAGCAGCAGCTCACCACAACACATGACAACAGAAGCTGGTGGAGACCACCGTGGAGGATCACAAGCAGACAAGCTCTTAGCTCCGCTCTCAGATAGCGAGCACACAGACAGGGACCACACCCACGAAGCTTTGAGCAGCGACACAGACTGCGAAGGTGATGTGAGGACTCAGGCTGACAACAAACACTCTAAAAAGAAGACGGGTGAAAAACGTTTTAGTTGCTCATTTTGTGCCAAAGGCTTTCATTTTAAGAGTGATTTGACTCGACACATGTGGACGCACACAGGAGAAAAACCCTTTAGATGCTCAGTTTGCGATGTAAGCTGTTCTTATAAGAGTGAGCTGACTCAGCACATGCGAACACACACAGGAGAAAAACCTTATAGTTGTTTAGTTTGTGGTGATAAATTTGCTCAGAAGTACACTTTGACAAGACACACGAGAACACACACTGGAGAAAAACCTTTTAGTTGTTCAGTTTGTGGCAAGCGCTTCTCTGAAAAGTCACACAGGCTATCCCACATGAAAACGCACACAGGAGAAAAACCTTTTAGTTGTTCAGTTTGTGGTAAACGATTCTCTCATAAGTCAACTATGGTATCACACATGACGACACATACGGGAGAAAAAGCCTTTGAGTGCTCACTTTGTTCTAAAAGGTTTTCTCATAAGAGTGATTTGATTCGTCACGTGAGAAGACACACGGGAGAAAAACCTTTTAGATGCTCAATTTGTGGTAAAATGTTTCCTCAGAACAGTGATTTGATTCGACACACGAGAACACATACAGGAGAAAAACCTTTTAGTTGTACAGTTTGTAGTAAAAGATTCTCTGAAAAGTCACACATGCTGTCGCACATGAGAACGCACACAGGAGAAAAACCTTTAAGATGCTCAGTTTGCAGTCAGAGTTATTCTTGTAAGACGACTTTGACAGCACACATGCAGGCACACAACGGACAATAAATGTTTTCTGCTAAATGACTGTCTAATCGTAGAAGTGAAAGTGATGATCTGCTTGTGTGTGATTGTGGTTAGTTGCTGTGCTGCTAAGAGCAGCAGCTCCACAACATGGATTGCCCAGTTTTCCTCACCTTCCTGCTATTGGACTACAGAAGTGTAACCAGTGATCATGAAAGTGTGTTTGTGTTGTGCCAATGTTCAATAATCCTGTGTTGTGCTGTTTACACAGACTGTAAGTTCCAGCTTCATCAACACGTCCATCACCTTCCATACAGAGATAGGAAGCTAATATGAGATGATGGAGACGATGACCAGACCGTTGTTCTAGATGCTATAAATCACATGTTATGATTGTGTTGCACTCATTCATTGCTATAAAGACCATTTCTCTTGTGACCTCTTTGCTGCTCTTCTTTCCTCCTCAGCTCTCATCCGATTGCGCGCAAAATGGCAGCGGTGTGACATCGTGTGCGCTTCCGGCCTCCAAAACCAAAACACTGCCCGTTACATCCTGTCAGACGGTGGCGGGTATTCTGCCAAAGTGGCTCAACCAACACAGGCTTTGTGCTCATGATGCAGCTCAACAAAACCCTAGTTCCCCAAATCCAACTAAACGGTACCGCAATGCTGGTTATCAGCTAACGTCAAGTCCGCTTCTCGGTGTTGTTCTCAGTGCATGTTCACATGAAAGGGGGCGTTTGATGCCATCCTACTTACGCTCAAACGTGAAGCCATCGTGGCTGATATATTGAAAAAATGACTGCGTAATTATTATTGGAGCGTTATGAGTTCCCAAAACTAGATGACTGCTAAAAGCAACACTTGCCCCCAATACAGCAAGCAAGCAAGTTATTTATTATACTACTTATTTATTATACTATCTATACCCTACTGGTTGGTTCATTGATCTACATTATACTATCTATACCCTACTGGTCTATTCATTGATCTACATTATACTATCTATACCCTACTGGTCTATTCATTGATCTACATTATACTATCTATACCCTACTGGTCGATTCATTGATCTACATTATACTATCTATACCCTACTGGTCGATTCATTGATCTACATTATACTATCTATACCCTACTGGTCTATTCATTGATCTACATTATACTATCTATACCCTACTGGTCTATTCATTGATCTACATTATACTATCTATACCCTACTGGTTGATTCATTGATCTACATTATACTATCTATACCCTACTGGTCTATTCATTGATCTACATTATACTATCTATACCCTACTGGTCTATTCATTGATCTACATTATACTATCTATACCCTACTGGTCTATTCATTGATCTACATTATACTATCTATACCCTACTGGTTGATTCATTGATCTACATTATACTATCTATACCCTACTGGTCTATTCATTGATCTACATTATACTATCTATACCCTACTGGTCTATTCATTGATCTACATTATACTATCTATACCCTACTGGTTTATTCATTGATCTACATTATACTATCTATACCCTACTGGTTTATTCATTGATCTACATTATACTATCTATACCCTACTGGTCTATTCATTGATCTACATTATACTATCTATACCCTACTGGTCTATTCATTGATCTACATTATACTATCTATACCCTACTGGTCGATTCATTGATCTACATTATACTATCTATACCCTACTGGTCGATTCATTGATCTACATTATACTATCTATACCCTACTGGTCTATTCATTGATCTACATTATACTATCTATACCCTACTAGTCTATTCATTGATCTACATTATACTAACTATACCCTACTAGTCTATTGTACAAACTATTTCCTACTAGTCTTTTCGTTTATCAACATCTAGCGTATTTCCTCGGTTGAAAATCTATCTCACTTCTACATGGATAACATCGTCAGGGAATGCTGTCTTTTTGTATCCATGTCCCCTCGGGAATCTCGTAGGTTGTTCATATTTGACTATAGGAAACAGGCAAATGCAAATTTTAAATATATCCTACGATTTATTAAGAGGAAAGATTGAACACTTTTCAAACATCTTTTCCAACAAATGTTGACGGGGCAAACGGACCAGATGAAATTACTCAGTCATTATTATGAGCTGTTTCATTGTGTCAACAGTAATTCCTTTGTGGTGGACACTGCAAACAAGATGAAGATGTGACTATTTGTGTACAGGAAGTCAATGAGATTGTGATGAAGTGAGCAATAATAAGGCCTGTGGTGCAGACAAGATATCCACTGAGCATTTAAAATTCGCCAGCAGAAAACATTATCCTCTGTTAGCAATCTGTTTTACTGGGTTTTTAATTCGTGGTACCTTACCGAAGTCTATACTGTCTGTTATCTTAGTACCCATTGTGAAAAATAAAGCTGGAAAAATAAATAGTAAAGACAATTATCGTCCTATAGCTCTGGTAAGACCTTATCAAAGGTCTTGGAAAGGGCTATGTTGAATAGGATGGAGAAGTTTATCATCAGTTTGGCTTCAAATCCAAGCTTGGCGCAGATGTGTGCATTTTTGCCTTAAAGGAGATGATGGATCTGTACAACAGGCATGTTTGTTAAATGGGGAAACTCTGCATCATCTCCCTTTCAGGGAGCCAAGGCAGCACTTTGTCTCCCTGTCTCTTTAACATGCATAAGGATGATCTATCTAAGCTGCTGAATGAATGCAGGACTGGCTGTCAGGTTGGTGATACTCCCATAAACCACCTGATGTATGCTGACCATCTAGTGATCTTCTGTCCATACAGTGCTGGTCTACAGCAGTTGGTAAGGGTTTGTTCACAGTACGGCCTGGACTTTGATATTAAATATAATTCAGAAAAGAGCAACATCATGATTGTCAGGAGTAAAGAGGACATGAAATTAACTTTCCCTGACTTCTCACTGGCAGACAACGTCCTCAAAGTTTATGATGAGGTGAAATATTTGGGCCGTTACATATCCGCTGACCTGACCTTCTGTATATTTAGCCCAATGAAGCATCAACAGTGGCTGCTAAAACAGGACATCACAAAGTCCCAAAGGAGACTGTACTTCCTGAGAAGACTGAGGAAATTTGGCATGTCCACCACAATCCTGAGTTGCTTCTACAGATGCACTATGGAAAGTGTCCTTACCGCCTCCATCACTGTTTGGTACGGTAACTGTACAACACGTGATAGGAAGGCACTCCAGCGGGTGATCAAGACCTCACAGAACATTGTTGGGGCAGCCCTCCCCTCACTGCAAGACATTTATAAATCTAGAGTCCTACGCAGAACACACAACCTCATCAAGGACAGCACACATCCACAACACTCATTATTCACACTCCTACCGTCAGGCAGACGCTACAGGAGTTTGAAGTCCAGGACCACAAGGCTGGCAAACAGCTTTTACCCACAGGCCATCAGGCTTCTCAACGAAGCAATCACACACGCCGCACGCAACACACGCACACACTCATAGCACTTTATTTATTTATTTGTATTATTTATTTGTATTAATGTCTCTTCTGTTGTTGTTGCTTAATTTATTGGTATATATGTTTCTTATGTTCTTATTCGCCGCACGGTGGTCTAGTGGTTAGCACGTTGGCCAACACAGTAACAGCTTGGAGATCGGGAAGACCTGGGTTAGATTCTCCCTTGGGCATTTCTGTGTGGAGTTTGCATGTTCTCCCCGTGTGTGCGTGGGTTTTCTCCGGGTACTCCGGCTTCCTCCCACATTCCAAAAACATGCAGGTGAGGTTAATTGGCGACTCTAAATTGCCCATAGGTATGAATGTGAGTGTGAATGGTTGTTTGTCTATATGTGCCCTGCGATTGGCTGGCGACCAGTCCAGGGTGTACCCCGCCTGTTGCCCGAAGTCAGCTGGGATAGGCTCCAGCATGCCCCCGCGACCCTCATGAGAAAGAAGCGGTATAGAAAATGGATGGATGGATGTTCTTATTCTTTCTTGTGTGTTCTTTCTTTTCTTGGGAGAATGAACAGAATAAGAATTTCATTGCATAGCAGAACTGCCTGTTTTGCTGACAATAAAACTCTTGAAACTTGAATCTTGAATGACGGCACAGAAAGGCGGGACTCGCCGCCGCAAGATGGCAGCGGTGTGACGTCATGAGCCGCCCTGTCACCGTATGTTGCCGGAACGCAATCAGTTCAACAGGATTCCGAGGGGACCAAGATGGCGCCGTGAGCATTCCCCATGAATCGAGCTCTGCTACCAAATCTAAGTTAAGAGTGAATAACTTAAATTATAGAGAGCCTGCCTCTGTCTAAGAACTTCCACGAACGTTTTCCGAAAACAGTGTGACGGAAAGGCGGGAGAAGCTAGCAACGAGGCAAAATTGGCTAACAAAACTAACGTTAGCCGCAATATTCTGATTGACTACCATGATTATGCGGCAAAAGAAGGAATGAAAATCAGCGTGATGGATGAAGATGACTTCCCCAACTCACCAGATACCCCAGCTAAACCACCCAGCAAGAAAAGTAAAGATCAAGATGCTGCAACGCCATGGAAAATAACTTACCTGACGCTCCAGAGTTGGTCTCCTCACTTGCCAAGCTAATTAACATTCGGTCCGACAAGCTTGAATCACTAATACAGGAAAATAAAACGGTGATTACGGACCTGAAGAAACAAATCCACTCGATCTGTGAGGATAATCAATATCAATATCAATATCCTCTGCTAATAACAAGAAAGCTATCAAGACTATAAGTCTGTGCTCCCACTTCTATATCCTTCATTCAATTTCATTTTCATTGCTGGTGTATCTTACTTTAATTATTATTATCTTTTTTTTTATCATATTTCTTTTACGTTTTTATCTCTTTAATCTCGATTTCTGTATGATTTATTTTATGTGTTTTTGTTATCCAACTGTTATTTGTTAATGCCCGTGGTTTGATGCACTGTTAATGTAATTTGTAAGGCATTTATAAAGTTGATTGGAAAAAAAAAAGTTGAACTGGATTATACGCATGCGCCGAACACGCCTACATCCGGTCAGCCTGCTCTACACACTCGAACGAAGAAGAAAAAGGCGGAAGTTAGCAAAGAAGACAACAAAGGAGGGGTTACTTTATAAGACTGTACTCGTATAATGCCGTCTTCAGTTAAATAGCATCAATTATTCTGTTGCGTTGGGTTTTGCGGTCTTTTGGCTGTTTTGGTGTCGGATCATTTCTGTGTTTGGACGTCGCTGCACGTTTGCACCCCCCTCGTCGACCACCGCCAAGGAGCGACAAGGACTGCAAGCTGTTTGCAAGAATCTAATTATGCTACACTTTGAGGGTATGTTTACATGTTCGCTAACCCTCGACGTAATAATTTCCAAGGAGCTAATATCCGTACAAACGACTTGTATATCTTAAATCCCAGTAGAGTACACGTGTATGTCCTCCAAGATGGCGGACAAGGCGCTCATGTACACTACTGATGTGCAGCAGATTGTGTTACACGTTCATTGTACTTCTTTCTGTTCATATAAGCACCTCGTGTCATCCTTTAGGTTTTTACTTCTTAAAATCGTCAAGTTTAAAAAAAGACATAAGACGCGCTTTGTACACGGTATATAATATACAGTATACTATATATCCTATCTTATATACCGTACAGTACTACAATACAGTGTACGCATTGTACACAGTATATAATATACAGTATACTACATATCCTATCTTATATACCGTACAGTACTACAATACAGTGTACGCTGTGTACACAGTATATAATATACAGTATACATGTCCTTCTAAAAAAATGAGCATATTGTGATAAAGTTCATTATTTTCTGTAATGTACTGATAAACATTAGACTTTCACATATTTTAGATTCATTGCACTCAACTGAAGTAGTTCAGGCCTTTTATTGTTTTAATATTGATATTTTTGGCAAACAAGTAAAGAAAAAACAAAAATCCCTATCTCAAAAACTTAGCATATCATGAAAAGGTACTCTAAACGAGCTATTAACCTAATCATCTGAATCAACGAATGAACTCTAAACACCTGCAAAAGATTCCTGAGGCTTTTAAAAACTCCCAGCCTGGTTCATTACTCAAAACCGCAATCATGGGTAAGACTGCCGACCTGACTGCTGTCCAGAAGGCCATCATTGACACCCTCAAGCAAGAGGGTAAGACACAGAAAGACATTTCTGAGCGAATAGGCTGTTCCCAGAGTGCTGTATCAAGGCACCTCAGTGGGAAGTCTGTGGGAAGGAAAAAGTGTGGCAGAAAACGCTGCACAACCAGTAGAGGTGACCGGACCCTGAGGAATATTGTAGAGAAGGGCCCATTCCAGACCTTGAGGGACCCGCAGAAGCAGTGGACTGAGTCTGGGGTAGAAACATCCAGAGCCACCGTGCACAGGCGTGTGCAGGAAATGGGCTACAGGTGCCGCATTCCCCAGGTCAAGCCACTTTTGAACCAAAAACAGCGACAGAAGCGCCTGACCTGGGCTACAGAGAAGCAGCACTGGACTGTTGCTCAGTAGTCCAAAGTACTTTTTTCAGATGAAAGCATATTTGGAAGTCATTGGGAAATCAAGGTGCCTGAGTCTGGAGGAAGACTGGGGAGAAGGAAAAGCCCAAATGCCTGAAGTCCAGTGTCAAGTACCCACAGTCAGTGAGGGTCTGGGGTGCCATGTCAGCTGCTGGTGTTGGTCCACTATGTTTCATCAAGGGCAGGGTCAATGCAGCTAGCTATCAGCTTTTGGAGCACTTCATGCTTCCATCTGCTGAAAAGCTTTATGGAGATGAAGATCTCATTTTTCAGCACGACCTGGCACCTGCTCACAGTGGCCTGCCAACTCTCCTGACCTGAACCCCATAGAGAATCTGTGGGATATTGTGAAGAGGAAGTTGAGTCACCAGACCCAACACTGTGGATGAGCTTAAGGCCGCTATGGAAGCATCCTGGGCCTCCATAACACCTCAGCAGTGCCACAGGCTGATTGCCTCCATGCCACGCCGCACTCAAGCAGTCATTTCTGCAAAAGTATTCCCCACCAAGTATTGAGTACATAACTGAACATAATTATTTGAAGGTTGACTTTTTTGTATTAAAAACACTTTTCTTTTATTGGTCGGCTGAAATATGCTAATTTTTTTGAGATAGGGATTTTTGTTTTTTTACTTTTTTTGCCAAAATCATCAATATTAAAACAATAAAAGGCCTGAACTACTTCAGTTGTGTGTAATGAATCTAAAATATATCAAAGTTGAATGTTTATCAGTACATTACAGAAAATAATGAACTTTATCACAATATGCTCATTTTTTGAGGACCCATCTTATATACCGTACAATACTACAATAGAGTGTACGCATTGTACACAGTATATAATATACAGTATACTATATATCCTATCGTATATACCGTACAGTACTACAATACAGTAGTATTACAGTACAGTAGACACAGTACAGTAGTACAGTAGAGTAATACAGTACAGTAGTACAATTGTACAATACAGCAGTGTAGTAGAGTACAGTTAGCCGTCACCATAACAAATTTTGCTGGTCGATAATTTTGCTACAAAATTTCGGCAACATGCGATCATTTCGTCATATTTTTTGCTTCCATTTTTCATAGATCATGAGGTGTAATGCACATTTGAACCACTAGAGGGTACTCTATAGTGTATCGTGTGAGCTCCGCTCAGTCACTGGCTTGACACAGAAGTGAGACCGTTCCACTGTTTTAATGGTTAATGCGAGCACATGGTATCAAATGCAGTGCTGCCACACTGTGTGTTTCCCCAAATGTTGGCTTTTCCACCAGATTGAATGGTTGCATTTTGTTTGCAATGTAGCATTTAGCGCTATTTTACTTGTGTTTACTTTGCCTCAGTCAGCGTTGGCTGTCGGGACGAAGGGGCTGTTGCACCTCCAGCGTGATGGATGGTTGTGTTTCAGGTGTGCATACAAGTCGGTTGTGTTCCCCTGCTTGACTCTTTTGGAACAAATGCGACTTATCAGTTCATCGGTGTTCATGCGCTCATCTTGTTCATTCTGTGGAAAACCCAAATATTCCCACACTGCTGATGTTGCGTTCGCCTTGGAAACCATCGCTGCTGTGCCTTGATTCAAGTTAGCATATGCTGTCTCAAGGCTAACTTGGTCCTCCAGTGTTGCAGCCGGTATCGGCTCACGAGCAGCAACTTATGCTAACTGCAAACATGGATCTTCCAGTCCTTTTGTTGCAGCAGCCTGCTGTCAGAGCTTATGGGCAAAACTCATTTGTTTTCTAACGCTTTATTCGTCCCCCAGGGGCAATTTAGAAGCACAAAGAGCAGCATACAGAAAAACACAACCAATGGAACATTAGACAGTAAAAAGATGCAAAGTTACGCAATTTCAAATGAAAAATCTTACATCTGAAAGTTCTGCAACGTGGACATCTTCCAGGGAGAGTGTGGATGTTTAGACATGAAATCTCCATGCCAACTTATGCCAGAACACATCCCACTTTTGTGAAAGCGCATCACGGATAAGACTGATATCATTTAGTAGATTGGAGCGATTTTCACGTTTTCTATTTGAGAGAAGCGCCTCGTGCACGTAAAAACATTGTCTTGTTTCACAGGTATTGGAGATGTATGTTGTCAGGTACATTTCAAAATAATTGATATCGGACAAAATCGGCAGGTCAGGCTTTTCAAAGATTGGTGCACCCCAAGCTTAATAGCCTGGATAAGTCCTGCAGGCTGTAATGCACCCCAGCTCTGGACCACATAATATTTGACATACCTGAGATAAAGTGTGTTTGTGTTCTACAGACGTCCAGCAGATGATTGGCCGTCAGGAAGAACGTTCCCCTCAGCCGCAGGGGGGGGGCTCCACTTTGAAGCAGGAGGATCCCAAGCCCCCCCACGTTAAAGAGGAAGGGGAGGAACTGTGGATCACTCAGCAGGGAGCATGTCTTCTAGAACTGGAGGAGGCTGATCTCACCAAGGTGCCACTGACTGGTGTTTCTGTGAAGACTGAAGAGCAGGAAGACAAACCCCCTGCGTCCCCCCATTGGTTGTGTCCTTCAGCTGTCCAGCAGCTAATGGGTCAGCAAGAAGAACGTTCCCCTCAGACACAGGAGGGAAGCTCCACTTTGAAGCAGGAGGATCCCCAGCCCCCGCACATTAAAGAGGAAGAACTGCGGATCACTCAGGAGAGAGACTGGCTGGAGGAGGCTGATCTCACCACGTTGCCACTGACTGGTGCCTCTGTGAAGACTGAAGAACATGAAGACAAACCACCCAAGTCCTCACAGCTTCATCACAGTTCGAGTGAGGAGAACAGAGGGGCGGAGCCTCCAAGCAGCAGCAGCAGCTCACCACAACACGTGACAGCAGAAGCTGATGGAGTCCACCGTGGAGGATCACAAGCAGACAAGCTCTTAGCTCCGCTATCAGATAGTGGAGACACAACATCACACTCTCCTGAGGATGAAGAAGCCTTGAGCAGCGATGCAGACTGTGACGGTGACGTGAGGACTCACACTGACAACAAACACTCTAAAAAGAAGACAGGTAAAAAACATGTCACCTGCTCAGTTTGTGCTAAAAGATTTACTCTAAAGGGCAATTTGATTCAACACATGCGGACGCACACAGGAGAAAAACCTTTCAGCTGCTCAGTTTGTGGTGATAAGTTTGCTCTGAGGTGCACTTTGACAAGACACATGAGAACGCACACAGGAGAAAAACCCTTTCGATGCTCAGTTTGCGATAAAAGATTCACTCAGGAAACAAATATGGCGTTGCACATGAGAACACACACAGGAGAAAAACCTTATAGTTGCTCTGTTTGTGAGAAAAGATTCACCCATAAAACAAATATGGTATTACACATGAGAACACACACTGGAGAAAAACCCTTTAGTTGCTCAGTTTGTGGTAAAATATTCTCTCAGAAAGGAAAAATGAAAGTACACATGAGAACACACTCAGGAGAAAAACCCTTTAGTTGCTCAGTTTGTGGTAAAAAATTTTCTCAAAAGGGCAAAATTAAACCACACATGAGAACACACACAGGAGACAAACCCAGTGCTGCCAAGAACAGCAGCTAGCAACATACGGACGGAGAATCAATGTTTTCTTGCGCAGTTTGTTGTAAAAGATGCTCACATTGCAGAAGTGTAATGACTCATGTAAGAAGTCACCAAGAAAGTCATGACATGCTGTGTGGAGGAAGTTTCCCTCATCAATTCCAAGTCGGTGTGCCACTAAGAGCAGCAGCTACTGTATCCATGATTATTATCAGAAGAGAGTGCCGACCAGGAAATGTTTCTAGGAGACACGGGGAGACAGCAACCAGAGTAGGATGGTTTAGCAGTCAACCTTGCTTCTTGTAAGGATGACGTCCTTAGAAGTCCTTGAGGGCGGGATGAAATGCATGGCGAAGGAAACTGTAGCACCGCCAGAGACTCAGGAAAAGCTTGGCACCTCCAACTCCTCGTGTAATATCACCGGAGGATCACAGGATCAGGTGGCCTCAAGCGAGCTGTGGCAACAGTTTGACGAGGATACATCCAACAACTAACAGCTCACTAATTGAAGGGTGACCCACAATCCTGACCACCATCATCATCATAACCTTTGGGGCTAAGCGGTTTGGTGTTGAGGAGCCCAAGTTCAGCAAGCCTACTTACCCCACCAACGGTAGGGCAGATAAGATCCACCAGCGACGGAAAGAGCTGAGAATGTTGTCACAGCTCCTCGGTAGATAGTATCTACTGAGGAGGAAAATCCGCTTTTGGCTGACCTGTGAAACACCACCTGGAAGAGGTTCAAGACCCTGTGGAGTCGGACGATGGAGAGAGCCAGGAAGCAAAGTTTCTTTCTCGCGAAGCTGTTTGACTTCACAAGGCGGCTGTTAGGACAGAAAGGGAGGGCGTGTCCTGATTTTTCCCAAGGAGGAAGTAGACCCAACATCCTCAGTGATCCAGAGAGAGCACTCCTAGCCATGCCAGCCCTTCCAGTTTAACACAATTGGAGGGAAGTAATAGCAGCCAGCTCTGCTCCAGGTGCCAGTGGGGTACCCTTTAAGCAACCATGCTCACAATCTTGGAGCAATTCTGAGCCTGCATCTCACTCCTCTGTGTGGAGAGAAAGGTCTTGTGCATCCTCACCAGAAGGATGACAGACGTTCTCCTAAAGAAGAAGTATATGGACACATCAGTGCGGAAGGGTGGCATCCAGGGCTGCCTCAAACACACCAGCGTTGTCTCACAGCAGATCAGTGACACATGAAAGGAACGGAGATCTCGATCTAGACAATGCACGTGTAAACTTGTGGAGAACGGAGTTGGTAGAAACCACCCTGAACTGCTACGGGAGAGTGATTACACCCGGGTGTACAATCTCAATGCTTCTGTTGGCCTGCCATGAGTATGTTGGTGGAAGCAGTGGCGAGCGTGCAGAGGTGCACTTTCCAAGTCAGGAATCTGACAGCCCTCCATCACCCCATGCCACACTGATGATGGCTAGTGACCACAAGCCTACATATGACTTGTCTTCCTCTATTTTTGGACTCATTATAGGCCTCACGCCATACCAAACGGCCATCATTTATTCATTCATTTCTGAAAAAGCATGATGGAACGAGGGAGTGATGTTCGAACCGCAACGTAGTGAGGGATGGCTGTTTTTATATATTCCCAAATTATTAATACCTCAATGATCATGAAAATGTGTGTGTTTTACTGATTTCTGTAATAAAACTGCTGGGTATGATACCGCATTCCCTCTTAGTGTGCTGCTCAGAACAGCTGCTACACAACGTTGATTGGTTGGAGTTGTCCTCACCTTGCATTTTTGTAGTACATCAATAAATGAAACATCTCTTGATAATGACCGTAAATAACACGTTTGGAAATGTCTTTTGTGACAGCTGATGTATTTGTTGTAATAGTAATGATTGTGTGCACATGCTGGATCTAGTCAGACTCGGGCCATGTCAGGGGTGAGTGCTCAAGTGGTATTTATTGCCACAATCCCAGAGTGCAAAATATTAACAGTGGAAAAAGAGCAAGAGTGTAATATAAAATACTTACGGATGAGCCAGAAAAATGGTTTAGCAATGAGTGCTGCAATAGAGAAATGAGTACCCACCTTTAGTCAAAATGTGTGACGTCAAATAAATTTAATCGTGAAGAATAATAGCTGGAAACTAACTGTCAAAAAGTGATTGATGATGTGTATACAGTATATGTAAGGGGCCGTTTTGCTCATATACGGTGATGTCATTTTTGGGTTTGGTGTGGATGTGTGCGGGTGAGCTGATGGTCTGGTATTTGTAGCATTTATGATGTGTATATTTCTCGTGGGGCCGCACGGTGGTCTAGTGGTTAGCACGTTGGCCAATGCAGGAACAGCCTGGAGGTCGGGAAGACCTGGGTTCGATTCTCCCCTGGGCATTTCTGTGTGGAGTTTGCATGTTCTCCCCGTGTGCGCGTGGGTTTTCTCCGGGTACTCCGGCTTCCTCCCACATTCCAAAAACATGCAGGTGAGGTTAATTGGCGACTCTAAATTGTCCATAGGTATGAATGTGAGTGTTTGTCTATATGTGTTCTACCATTGGCTGGACACCAGTCCAGGGTGTACCCCGCCTGTCTCCCCAAGTCAGCTGGGATAGGCTCCAGCATGCCCCCGCAACCCTAATGAGGATGAAGCGGTATAGAAAATGGATGGATGGATGGATATTTCTCATGGCATTAAATTATGGGTAAGTTTAAACATGTGTTCTGAAATTACAGTATATCTCCTTATGGTCTGGTATTTGTAGCATTTATGATGTGTATATTTCTCGTGGCATTAAATTATGAAAATGTTTAAACGTGTTCTGAAATTATATCTCTTTATGGTCTGGTATTCTTAGCATTTATGATGTGTATATTTCTCGTGGCATTAAATTATGGGTAAGTTGTGAAGTATGTGAAATACCGGGCCCAAATTGTTATATGGAAAAGGACTCAACTACTCCCTCTGCTGTTTTAAGAAATGAATTGCTGGGCATTGTTGCTTAATCAAGTGACAGCTAGCATGATTGTTCAATAAACCGTATGGTAAAAGCATAGGTGGATGACATGTCTGTACAGGCATTCTCATGTTTCTTTACAAAATCAGATATATTTTTCTATTAGCATTCTGCTAATTCATAAAAATTCAAAAAAGTTATTTGTCCACTGCTTCAGTTGGATAAAATCTCAAATGTCTCATTCAACTCTCTTAAAGTTCCAGAGATCTTCTCACACGTAGCAACGGTCTGAGCTGAGCTAAACTTTGTTTATGATTCTCCCGTCATGAACCTTCACGGCGTTTACTCACAAGAAGCAGATAACGTTGGCCAGGGGACTTGTTTAAAAAAGCATGCGTCTTGTTGTTTAAACATGTCTGGGATGAATATGATACTGTCATCTGAATCTTCGCGCCGTTTTCTCACAAGAACCAGATCATAACAGGAGAGCTACATCTTCACCAATTGAAGGTAGGTTTCAAATCATGTAATTAATTGCATCTTACTGTGTCTCTGTGCCTCTGTGCCTCTGTGTATGTGTGTGTGTGTGTGTGTGTGTGTGTGCGTGCAGTGAGCTAGCAGCGGTGGGGTCAGGATTGGAATGGTAATGTAAATAGCACTGACTGTATGTGCTTATGTGTGTGCGTGTGTCTCACTGTGTCGGGGTGTGTGTGCGTGTGTCTCACTGTGTCTGCGTGTGTACTTGTGTGTGTGTGTGTGTGTGTGAGGAAGAGACCAGGCTGAGAGAGATAGAGGAATGAGATGGAGGAGGGAGGGGGTGTTTGGATGGGAATAATGTAATATATAAGGTGAAAATAAAATCAATTGAGTATGTTTGATTTCCAGTGATCGATCTGACTTCACCTGTACCACTGGCGGTAGTGTCACCTCAGCAAAACCCAGTGCATGGTTTTGGTGTGTCCATTAACACGCCAGCAAACTCGAGTCAAAGTAAATTAAACAAATGTGTGCAGGATTTAATGAATATAGATTTACGTGAAGAATTATCTCTGTATGTATTGTGTAAATACTGATGAATAATAGGGTCTGCTCTGTAACTTCAGCAGACGGCCCCTCAACTCTGGACCATGCTGTCGGAGATTACACTGCGGGAATCCTGGAAAACACTTTAACACCGCCGGTCCAAAACCCAATGCAATTTATTGCGGGCTTTACAACGACACCGAACTCAAGTCATGGTAAGTTCAACAAAATGTGTGTATACACACATTTATGTCAGGAATTATCTCTGTATGTAATGTGGAAATGCTGATGAATAACATTATTAATTCTGCACTAGGGATTGCGCCAATCACTCCCTCAACGCTTGACGACATAGAATTCGTGGAAAACACAGCAGAGTTGGACGTGGGACAAGAAACGGGAGGGGCGGAGACGTCTGGCGGTGGAGTCTACAACCAGGAAAGATATCATTATTTTCCAGATACTGAAAGTGAATATGTTGACATGCAAGCTCTCAATCAGAGGGATATAGTCTCAGACAGTGATGGAATTGAAACAGTGGATTTCAACACCTCTGTGCTAATTGTCGAACAAGTGTTCAGAAGATACATGTATGATATAGCAGGTTTAAATCGGCACATGATTGAGAATTTATATCATCAACTCAGACAGAACATTAGACGCAGACATCCCATCAATTCACATCCAGTTAACACTAGGCGTGCCACTCGTGGACAAAGAACTCTGTCACAAAGAGTCCATCGCAGGTTGCAATTTGAAGACTAATTTTTTGGTCGGCTAATAAAATAAAGAAAAATGGCTGAAGCAGATGACAACAATTCTCCTGAAATTAGAGAACATTTTCTCCAGTTGATCTGGGATGAATGGTGAAAGATTCAGGGATAGTCACACTTCTCCCCAAAATAGTCCACTTCACCCTCAACAAGATTCTACGGAAAATGAAGTTTTTCTTCCAACACATGATGAGCTAATTTCCTTAATCCAAATGTACAGATATCCTTCGCCCGCATCACCACATCACAACGCTGACACAGGACCTTGGAGTCCTTCAGACAGTCAGTGTTGTGATGCACTCGACAATCAAATAGACGACCCATGGAGTCCATCAGACAGTCAATGTTGTGATGCGCTCAACATGCTGGAAAGAGCTCATCAGGTGGGGGATGGGGGTGGAGGTGAACAGACAGAGAGAGTCACCAACCAGAGTAATGAGGGTCAATCTACATCTACGGGAATAAACAACACAAATAGTGTGGCTGGTAATGTTCCAGCACCTTGCACTAGTGATGACATGCGTGACACAATCCGTGAAAGATTTAATAATGTTGAGATTCGCTCTTTCCTTCGCTTTCCACCACCATCTACAATCCCCAATTTTCATGAATTTTATTTGAATGTCACAAATGGTTTTCACGACAGGATTTCAAGCATGACTGAAAGAGCTGATGTCCAACCAAATGACGTTATCCAAGTTAATCTGCGTGCTGATCGTTTGCAAGACGACGTCTCAATGAGCGTGCGTTATGGGGGGGGACAGTCTCACAATTACAGGAACTTTTAGACAGATTAGTCCAGAGTAATATGACTGTTTTCAGTGATGGGTCGCTACAGCTAATTGTCAATTTTGTGAAGGCTCCACGAGGGGGTGGAAAGAGACGAATTGAAATCATGTCTTGCAAGCGAGATTGTAAAAAAAAAAAAAGCACGGCATTTATTTGTAATTCCCAATCCTGATCAAACATGTTTTGCTGTAAAGTTAGCATTACTGGCAAATCCTAAATTGACGATGATGGAAGCCATAAAGGCAGGCTGTGACATCCATACCAGAGCAGGTCTGACTGCTGATACAATGGTCACATTCAATGATGTTGTCAGATTTGAAGAGCTGTTAGCGTGTAAAATTGTTATCTTTTACCAAACGTCTGACAGAAAAAAACAAAAAACAACAACCTGGTTACATTTCAAACAGGAACACCCGAACGAGACACAATATGGTATCTGCTTTTACACAATAATCATTTTTACGGGATAAATAATATTAAGGGGTTTCTAGGTGAACTCATCTTCCGGTACTTGTAGTGACTCAGTCGCTTGATGGTGAACGCCGTGTCTGGAAGGGACATTTTTGTGCTTTAAAATTTCTTCTCCATTTCCGGCAGAAAACACATAAACAGACAACCTTCATTTCCCATTTTGGCAAAGGTTTTGATCATCATATCATCTTGAATGCTTATGGAACTCAAGGTTTGTCACCATCTGTGATAGGCCAAGGGAGTAAAATAATCCTGATCCATGATAATGACTTTCAACTTAAATTTATTGACTCGTTCTCATTTATTCCTATCCCCATAGAGAATTTCCAAAAGCCTTGGGCTGTAAAACTCAGCTGAAGAAATGTTACTTCCCACACAAATTTACCGATCTTTCAAAAAATGGCTACAGAGGAAGCTACCCACCGGCCGAGATGTATTCACCCGACGAAATGAGTCCAAAACAAAGAGAGGATTTCCTTAACTGGTATCAGACTGTCAAAGATCAAGAGTTTGACTATGATGCAGAGTTAGTATCTTACTGTGAAAACGATGTTGAAATCTTAGCCGAGGGTGCAAGCAATTTCCGTAATGAATTCATAAAAACAACCAAGTGTGATCCTTTTGACAGTGTGACCATTGCTTCAGCAGCTTTGAATGTCTTTCAAACTAAATTTTTAAAACCCAATACAATCGCGATTCCCTGTCCTAACAATTACAAAACAAACAGCAAGGCTTTCTCACATGCGTCTATACAGTGGCTCGAGTATGAGGCCTTCTCACGGGGGATTTCAATAAGACATGCTTTGAACGGCGGTGAAGTTAAATTTGGGCGTTATTCAGTTGATGGATATGGAGAGTTAAATGGAGGGAAAGTTGTCTTTGAATTTCTAGGCTGTTATTTTCATGGATGTCCAAAGTGTTATATGGGAAGTGATGTTTCTCCATTGTCAAAGACTTGTTTTAGCGAGCTGTACTCTGACACTATGAAAAGGCTGAATCGATTACAGAAAGACTACAAGGTGCAAACTGTGGTGGTCAAGTGGGAACACGAATGGTGCGTACAAAAAAAACGGGATCCAAATGTTAAATCTTTCTTAGAGAGGTTTAAAGAAACGGCCGCTATCTGTCTCAGACATGTTGTCAGACCCGTTGAGTGTATAAATTACGTTGATTTCACTTCCTTGTACCCCTTTTGTAAACGCATAGTTTCACTACTCGTTCGGGCATCCAAAAATAATTCGACAGGATTTCGACAGGGTTGAAAATTACTTTGGATTAATACAAGCTAAAGTTTACCCTCCACGTCAACTGTTTTTCCCTGTACTGCCTATAAGAAACGACAAAGGGAAATTAATTTTCACACTATGTCGATTACGTGCACTCATGAACAATCAAACTACTGACTGTACACACAATGACGAAGAACGGGCCCTGCAAGGGGTGTGGATAACGATAGAAGTAATCGAGGCACTGCGAAAGGGGTATATTTTGGCTGAAATTGATGAAATATGGAACTTTGAAGAGAAATCAGATGTGCTGTTTAAAGACTATATCTACACTTTCCTTAAACAGAAGCAAGAGGCGTCGGGGTACCCTGCCGGTGTTGAAACTCTTCAGACTAAACAGGGTTACATCCGTGACTATAAAGAGAAGCAAGGTATCGATCTTGATCCGGAGAAAATTGTCTACAACCCCGCAAAAAGACAGATTGCCAAACTCCTGCTAAATTCTCTCTGGGGAAAACTAGCACAAAGATCGAACCAGCTCTCAACCAGCCTGGTGAGCACACCACAACGCTTTTTTGAATTTCTCTTTTCTAGCAAGTACGACATTTCACAGTTTCACTTCATAAATGACGATATTGCACTTGTTCAATGGCGCTATAATTCTATGTGTGTCTTACCCCCAGGCGACGCAAACATTTTTATAGCGAGGTTTTTATGGAGGTTGTGTGGATGACGTGATGCTGTAATCTCGCGAGAGTGTGCGTGACGCGCGGAATACAGACAAGCGGAACATAGCGCTCTGGAAAAAAAAAAGACAAACAATCAACTATTAAAACATCCGCAAAGTATCTCGACACAAAACCAGCAAATTAAACACCTTAGACGCCTAACCAACCCAAAAACTGGAAGATCTGGAGGAGTACATCGACGGGTGCTTCGAACGTGTAGAAATATCTCCGCCAGGCACTGACATCAGAGACATCCTTGAGTCCATCGACAAGAGGCTGATTTGCCTGGACGGCCGCCTCGCTCTCGTCGAGGTACTTCACAAAGAATTCCAGGCCATCCGTGAATCTCTGGAATTCAGCCAAAACCAGATCGTCTCCTTGGTTACGGAGAACGCCACCCTCCGCGAGTCGGTGAAGTCCCTCACCGACGGAGTTTCTCAACTCGTCCAAGAAAACAAGACCATGAAGGAGACGATTTTAGACCTCCAGGCCCGGAGCATGAGGGACAATCTGGTCTTCGCGGGAATTCCCGAAAAATCTGAGGAGGACCCGGAAGAATCGGTGAGGGCCTTCTTGGCGCAACAACTCAAACTCCCAGCGGAAGCCATCCAAAACATCACTTTTCACCGCGTTCACCGCTTGGGAGCCAAGAAGCCAGAGAACCGTAGGCCGAGACCCATCGTGGCGAAATTCGAACATTTCAAGCAGAAGGAACAGGTGAAGGGCCGAGGCCGGGAGCTGAAGGGGACGGACTTCAGCGTCAACGATCAATTCCCCTGAGAAATCCTCGACAGGCGCCGACGCCGATTCCCTGTTCGGAGGAAGTTCATCAACGAGGGATGCCGAGCTGTCATCACGGTGGATAAACTCTTCGTCAATGGACAACTTTACCACGACCAGGAAGTAACACCGTGGCTGTATTGATATGGTAACTAATGATCTATCTCAACCAGGTAACTTTTCGTTCTATCTCGCAGCGCGCACACTTGTAGCATTTGCAATGTTACTGTCTGCTTCCACTTTACCCCTCCCCCCCGTTTTTTTTTTCTCTCTCTATCCCACTGTATGTATGCACAGCCTTTCTTCTTTTTTTGTCCTTTTTTTCTTCTTCTATTTCTTCCTCTTCTATTCCCCCCTCTGTCTCACGTTGTCTCCCCTCCTCATATTGTCACATATCCTCTTGTCTGCCAGCTGTCTCCTTCATCAGCATCTCCTCACGGTGACATCATACACCCTCAAAGTCCAAACCCAACCAAATTCAAGCTATTCACTCAAATACACACACGTGCACGCATTCTCCTACACATACACATCATATTCTACTATTGATATGGATATCACAACTACTCACAAGCACGCTCATCTCGCTTATGCATAAACCCACATCACGTCCTCACTTTAGTTGGCTTAGTTCATTCAGGATTACTATGTTACACTTTGCCTATGTACAAATTAAGCATACATTTAAATGTACTGTATATACTCCCATGATTTTACTTCCAGGTACACATACTTGGCATTTGATCTTGTTCACACACACATCACTAAAGCTAGTGTAGGATGAACTCACTACAGTTTGTCACTTGGAATGTCAGGGGAGTTGGGTCGATAGAAAAAAGACAAAACATTTTTTATCATTTGAAGAACACCCAAGCAGACATTGTCTTATTACAAGAGACTCACATGTCCAAGTCAGCTGTCCATACACTTCACTCACCACAGTTCCCACACACATATTTAGCAAGTTACAACTCCAAACAGAGAGGGGTAGCTATTTTAATGAACAGGAGGGTGAATTTTACACTCCACAACACTATTCCAGACACAGAAGGGAGATATATAATAATGAACATATCTGTTGATAATGTACATTTCTGCATTGCCAACATATATGGTCCGAATGTTGACGACCCCTCCTTCTTTCACGCCTTCTTTTCTTCTCTCTCTGCACATTTGGATACAAGTATGATCTTGGGAGGGGACCTCAACTTAGTATTTAATCCAGAAGTGGACAGGTCTAGCCCAGCTGGGAGACATCGTGAGTCTCAATCAACATCGATACTGAAGAAATACTGATTTTGGTCTTTGTGATGCTTGGCGCTCTTATCACCCTACTCACAGGGAATATACTTATTTCTCACCAGTGCACCACACCTACTCTCGTATTGACTACTTTTTGACAAGCAACTCAATCATATCAGACATTTCAAACATTCATACACACCCTATCACCATTAGTGACCACGCCCCAGTCTCTCTTTTTCTCACTAACCAAACAATGAGCGCTCCTACTAGATGCTGGAGATTAAATACATCATTACTAAAAGACTCAGACTTCCTAAAATACTTTGAAAGAGAGTGGACAATGTTTTTAGACTTCAATGACCAACCCGGTGTCTCGGCTAGTATTCTGTGGGAGGCAGCAAAAGCAGTAATGCGCGGAAAAAACATTTCATATTCATCATATAAGAAAAAGAAAGAGAGATTACTAGAATCAGAGAGAAAAAAATCCAAATCCTCGAAGCAGCTCATGCTGACTCACAAGATGAGCATATCCTAAGTAACCTAAGGAAACTGAAACTAGACTTAAAAGAAATTACTGACAAGAAAATTCAGTTCCAACTGCAGAGGCTACGTTTGGAAAAGTTTGAGCATGGCAATAAACACGGTAAATACTTAGCTAACCAACTAAAAGTCAATAAAGAAAAAAGCTCTATCTCCTCCATTAGAAACTCAGGAGGTCACATCACTCACCTCCCGGAAGAAATTCATTCCGTCCTTAGGAGCTTTTATAAAAATCTATATACACCTCAGATTAAACCATCTCTCCCAGATATCGAAATATTTCTCAACAACATAGAATTACCTAAATTAAATGACGAACAGGTGACAAACTTAGATGTACCCATTTCATTAATAGAACTCCATAACGCTCTACACCGTTTGCCGAATAACAAAGCACCAGGACCTGATGGTTTCCCTGCCGAGTTTTATAAAACATTCTAGTCATTACTATCTCCAATATTTCTTAGAATGGTTTTGGAAATTAAAGACAGTTCATGCTTGCCTCCAAGCATGAACTCAGCTACAATCAGTCTCCTGTTGAAACCGGATAAGGACCCAACACTACTTTCCAGTTATCGTCCAATTTCACTGATTAATGCAGATCTTAAAATAATATGCAAAGCGTTAGCTATAAGGCTGGACAAAGTTACCCCTCATATAATACACCCTGATCAATCAGGATTTATCAAGGGGAGAAACTCAACTAGCAACGTATGCCGTCTAATCAATCTGATTGATTACTCTATCATCCATAATTTAGAAACCACAATTGTGTCATTAGATGCTGAAAAAGCATTTGACAGAGTAAACTGGAAATTTCTCTTTGCAACACTACAAAAATTAGGCTTTGGAGATTCATTTAGAACATGGATTAAAATACTATACAACACCCCGAAGGCCTCTGTTCGGACCAACAATCACATCTCTCCAGAATTTACTTTACAAAGAGGTACTAGGCAAGGGTGTCCACTCTCTCCCTCACTATTTGCTATCTTTATCGAACCTCTTGCAGCTGCAATTGGACAACATATAAATATTAAAGGGATCCACACCACAAATGTTCATCATAAGATAAGCCTTTATGCTGATGATGTATTACTCTTCCTAGATAATTCACATTCTTCACTTCACCAATCTATCTCACTCATTAACAATTATAGCACCTTCTCAGATTACTCCATTAACTGGTCTAAATCCACAGTACTGCCCATTAACTTTGGTTTCCAGAGCACCCCCTCTATTCCACTGTGTTCAGGGAACATTAAGTATTTGGGTATTAACATTTCCTCCAACCTGTCAGACCTGATCCGCTTGAATTATACTCCACTATTGAAGTCAATAGAGGATGATCTTGCACGTTGGAGAACCTTGCCCATCTCACTTACAGGCAGAGTATCCACCAAGAAAAGGATGATTTTACCAAAGGTTAATTATCTATTTTCCATGATCCCCACCAAACCATCTATAATTTGGTTCAAGTCATTAGATTCATATATAAATAATTTTTTTTGGAAAAATAAGCCAGCACGAATAAGTCTCAAAACGTTACAAAAATCTAAAGAATATGGGGGCTTAGAACTCCCAAACTTCTCCAACTACTTCCTTGCAAACAGGTTACAGTACATCCTAATATGGATCAAACCTAACCCATTGGATTATTTATGGCTAGACATCGAACAATCACTGAACCACGAAATCCCAATTTGTAACCTGCCCTTCATTAGCCAAATCCTCCGGAAAAATAATTGTTTTAAAAGTATAAATATAAGCACCACTCTGACAGCTTGGTGGGAATTTTTAAAAATAACAAAATTCTCGCTCACTCCTTGCCAATACACTCCCATCTGGAATAATCCTGACACCTTGCTTAAAAAGAAACCATTAAATTTCCCAACATGGCACGAAAAAGGAATAAGTTGTATGAAAAATATAATTATAGGAAACAACTTTATCTCATTTAACGACCTTGTTACACAGTATGGAATAAATAATAACAAACTTCTTGAATATATACAAATTAAATCAATAATTAAAGCAAGTTTCAGGACTATATCATGGGAAAGCAATACCACTATTGACCAATTTTTAAAAATATCTGCCCCTAAAACATGATCTAAATTATATATTCTACTTTCAAAAAATGACAACACAATCGGAGTACCAATCTCCAAATGGAGCTCAGATTTATCTACAAGCTGTGACCCTGAATTCTGGAAGCAAATATGTCTTAATGCTTCCCGGTTAATCAATAATCCCAATTTACAGCTGATTCAGTTTAAAATCCTTCATAGAGTACACTACACAGGACATAGAATGTTTAGAATGGGCTTAACTGACTCTAACATCTGTACACACTGCTCAGACCATAGAATAGATGACTACTTACACTCCATGTGAGCCTGTGCTCCCATTAACAATTTTTGGCACGGAGTGTGTGAGTACCTATCTTTGGCACTTGGGTTCTCCATTCCTACCTCCCCTTTACTATGCCTGCTGGGCGATCTCTCCACAATTGATGTAGAAACAAACCAAACACAGCTTCTCATCACTGCATTAAGCATCGCCAAGAAAACCATTCTCATCAATTGGAAAGCAAGGAAGAAAGTGAACATAGCTCTTTACAAAAATCTTTTGTTAGATCATATAGCTATGGAGAGAATGTCTGCTGAATCTAAGGAACAAATGTCAGAATTTCAGTCTATATGGGCACCAATAATTAATTCCCTGACCTGACTCTCAGGGGGGTGAGGGCATCTGTCTCTGCCCCTGGGGGTCTTGTTCATCTAGCATGGGGTGTGGTCCTGGTCGCTGGGTGGGCCTGGTACCTCGGGGGCGGGCGGGGGCGGGCTTGGTGTCCCAGGTCTTCTTTGCTGGGCTGCCTGCCTGGGGGGGCTGGTGGATGGGGGTGGGGAGGGGTCCGGGTCGGGTGATGGGGCGGGGGCGGGATCGGGGGGGCCGTCCAGGGGGCGGCGTTGGTAGACCTCCGGGGTGGTGGGTGGGCGGGGTGCTGCATCCTGCGGGTGCCGGGCGCCTACTGCTGCTGGAGGGGCCCGTGTGCGGCTGGTGGCGCTGGCTCTCCCTCGCCTCCTTTGCCTCTGGGGGTGGGGCGGGGTCTGCCCTTGGCGTGTTGGTGGATGGGCGGGGGGTGCGGCGGTGGCCGGTCTGCGGCGTGGCGGGGGGCGGGGCGGGCGGGGGCATCTGCTTGGCGCCGGGCGGGGGGCCGCTCCTCTCGTGGGCCCGGTCGTGCGGTGCTTGCTTCTCTGTCCCTCCCTGGCGCCTCTGGCCTGCGTGCTTCGTGGGTGTGGCCGTGCTCCGCTCTATGTGGGGTCCGGTGCTCTTGTGGTCGTCGTGGTGTTGCTCCCTTGCCGGCCGTGGTGGTATGCGGGGGGCGCGTGGGCGCGGTCCTGGTGTCCTGGTGGCGGTCGGATCTGCCTTGGGACGTGTGGCTGGTCCGTGGTGTTTGGGGGTGGCGCTGTGGACGCTACCTCCGGTGTTGGGGGGCGCTGGGGGTATTGCCTCTGCGGGGTTGGGTGGGCCGGACTGGACTCCTGCGGCCTGTGGCTCGCCCGAGCCTGGGCTGTGGTGGGCGGCCGGTGGGTCATGTGTCCTTGGTCCCCCCCTGCTCGGTTTGGGCGGCGTTGGGGTGTGGGGCCCCCGTCCTTCCTGTGCCACTGCACCACCTCACATATATATAGGACCTTGGGGGGTGGCCTACGGTCGGGCGTGATTGGCGAGGGGAGCTGCCTTGCGGGGCTCCTTTGCTCCTGCCGTGCCACTGACCTGTTGCCCCCCAATTTTAATCACAGAGTAGACACTTAGGGTTTGGGGGGGGGCTGGTCAGGTGAGGGGCCCTCCGAGCGGCAGCTGTCCTCCGATTTTAATTGCATCATTAGCTATCATCCACATACACCCCATATACATGCACACAGATACACCCCTCAGGGACACAGAGACCAGCTTTTCGTAGCTGTCCTCTTTTATTTTATTTTATTTATTTATTATTTTTTGAATTGCATTATAGACACAATCACACCTTATCACATACACGGGTGGGGCGGGCTGGATTGGGGTGCCTCGTGCACCTCGGCGCCTGCCCGCCAGGGTCGGCGGTGTGGCCGGGGGCCTGGCCGTTGCGGTGGCTCGCCCGGGGCGGCCTGGCCTGTGGGGTGCCCTTGTCTGGTTCGCCTGCCCTTCCCTGGGGTGGCCCTCTGGGGCCTGTTGATGCCGGGGCTTGCGCCGGGGGGGGTGGCTTGCGGTGCTTCCCCTGGACTGACACGTGCTGCGGGCGCCTCTGCACTCTTGGGGCGGGTTCGGCGGTCTCCGGGGGACGGTGCCGGTGCTGCGGGTGGCCCGTGGGCCGCCGCCGCGGCTGGTGTTTGCTGCGCTGTAACGGCTGCTGGGGTGCCGGGCCAGCTGGTGGGTTGGGGCTTGGTCATGCTTGCGGGTACTGTGGACCTGGGTGGCGGGGTGGGGGTGGGGGGGTGGTTGCCCTGGGGCCGGGCCCGCTGGGGGGGGTTGTGCTCTGCCGGGCGCTTGGGCGTTTGTAGCCGTTGCGCTTTGTGCTCTGCCGGGCCGCTGTCTGTGTCCTCGCCTCCCCCGGTCTGTCTGTGGGCTTGTCAGGTGTGGGGCTCCGGTGCGCGGGTGGTGCGCTGTCGGCTCTGGTGGCATGTGGCTGGTCTGGCTTCTGGTGGTTTGTGGGGGCCGTCGGCTGGTCTGCTGCTGGTCTTGCTTTCTCGGCTCTGGTGCTTGGCCTCCCTGCGGCTTGGGGTGTGGTGCTCCCGCTCCCTCTTCGGGGTTTGCTGGCCCGCGGGTGTCAGTTGGCGCTGTGTGGTGGTTCGCCTGGCTGCTTGCCCGTTTTCCCTCCTGCCTGCTCAGTTTCCCACTTTCCTTCTCGCTGGCTCCCCTGTCTGCCTTGCTGGCGGCGTCCTACCGTTGGGAGGGTGTGGCCTGGTGTCTTCCTGCTCCCCGGCGGTCCGCACTCTCCGCGCCTGGGTTCTGGATCGTATGTCTGGGACCCCGGGGTCCCCGGCTCCGCTGCTCCTAGGGTTACCAACGGGGGATAGGGTGGGGCTTCCGGGTGTCGGGCAGTCGACCACTGTGTGTGTGTGTGTGTGTGTGTGTGTGTGTGTGTGTGCGTGTGTGTGCATGCTTGAGTGCGTAGGAGTGTGTATGTGCGTGCACGTAGGGGTGTGTATGTGCGTGCGTGTGTGTACTTTTATTTATTTATTTATTTATTTTAGTTATTTATTTTTTTTGGGGGGGGCATACAGGGGTTTGCTCCGTGGGGTCGGGTGCTGGGTGATACATCTCTGCCGCCCGTGCCTCCGCCGGGTGGGTGGAGGGTGTGCCTCCTGCATCCCTTGGCGGGGCGGCCCTGTGTCGGGGGTCGGGCGGGGGTTGGCCCGGGGCGGGCCGGGCTCCGCTCCCTGGGGGTGGGGATGGCGGTGGGCGGGATCTGGCGCTTCCGGCGCGGGCAGGCTTCTTTACGGTTGTGGAGGCGTCTCTGGGCCTGCCGGTTTGTGGCCCCCGCCACCCTTTGTGGGGTGTGATCTCTCGCTGGTCTCAGGGGGTGGCAGTCCTCCGGCCCGCCGGCGCCCTGTCCTTGGCTGGGATTACCTCTCTTCGGCCCCTTGCTGGTCTTCCCGGGGGGGGGGGCTCTCTGGGCTTGCTCTTGGGGCACTGATCTTTGTGCTGCCTGCCCCTGTGGGCCTGGGGGCCTTCTGGCGGCCGGGACCCGGCCTGGCTATTTGGGGCGGGGCTCTCTGGGAGGTGGAAGGCGGCCCCTTTCCTTTCATGCATTATCAGTGACAATTACACGCCCACACATTCTTGCTCCTTTATATATATGAAGTCTTCCTCACATACAGAGATACCTGTACATACTGTATGCACACTCACAGTACATACGTACTTCCCCACATTACTCACTGAGTTATCCAGGGTGTTAGTATGTTGTTGGTTTTATTACAGCGACGGTGATATCAGCAGTATGACTATAGTTTTTTGTTTTTTTTTTCTTTTTACAATGATGTGCATTACAGTAATTTTCATTCTGTTCACTATCATAGATAATCATTTCATTACTACAATTATGTGTGACTGTTTCAATGCAGTATTTTCATTGTGATCACTATCATAGTTCATCATTTCATGACTACTATTATGTGTGACTGTTTCAATGCAGTATTATCATTGTGATCACTATCATAGTTCATCATTTCATGACTGCTATTATGTGTGACTGTTTCAATGCAGTATTATCATTGTGATCACTATCATAGTTCATCATTTCATGACTACTATTATGTGTCCGTCGGTTCCATGCACCGTTTCCTTTTCTCTTCTTCTCTTTCCCCTCCTGCGCCGATCTGGTCGCTCCAAATTTGCTTTATAACAAGCATCAAAGTCAAATACATTTTGTATGACAGGGGAAGTGTATATCACACTTCTCCCTGGCAGAGTAAATCTGTTGAGCACTTGACGGCATTTAGATCTACAATTCTATCTGCTTTAAAGGCTGGACAGGACAGGGGGAAAAAAAAACAACAAAAAAAAACTTCTTATGCACGACTTGAACTTTATAAGCAATTAGATTTGCTCCAAGATCGTGTTCTGTACTGTGACACTGATTCTATTGTTTACACAACCACCCCCTCTGATCAATATAACCCTCCACTCGGTAATTATCTCGGAGATTTGACATCGGAATTAGATCCCGGAGACTACATATGTAACTGGAGCGCTGCGGGTCCCAAATCGTATGCTTATCTCACACAACATGGTAAGGTGACTTTACGTGCAAAAGGGATTACACAAAATTATGAAAACTGTAAAAAATTAACTTTGACAATCTCACAGATCTGGTAGAGGGATATCTCAGAGAACCGGACAAGCGGCGTGAAATCCCTGCACATTACAATAAAATTACACGCAATATGAAAGCCTTTGAACTCACTAATAAGCAACGCGTAATCAACTTTGCAGTTGTCTATGATAAAAGACGACTCCTTGCAGATGGAAAAACATTACCATTTGGCTATTAGTTCCAGGATGAAACACTAGCAATTTCTGAAAAGTACTGTGTAGATTTATGATGGTATGACCTGATGACTTTTCTACACAGTTCTTTTGGAATTATATTATTGTTTTGTATTTTATTTCATCGTGTATTCTGTATTTTATTTCATCATGTATTCTGTGTTTTTTCTTGAAGATGTATTCTGTAATAAACCTTATATGCACATATGCTATATCAATAAATCCTTCTTCTTTTGTTTGTGTATACATCTTCATGTCTGTGAATAAAATAAGTGGTCTCGATTATTTAGCTGGTCAGTTTACAGAAACAGCAGATGCGTAACATGGAAGAAGTGTATTTCGATCATCGCTTCCAACTTCCATTCACAGCCCTCCTTGTTGGGGCAAGTGGTAGTGGTAAGTCCTTCTTTGTAAAACATATACTCCAAAATATGAAGGATACTTTATCTAGAGTTCCTGATTAAATCATCTGGAGCTGTATGATGTATTGGCTAGAGATGTGAAGATTAAATTTATTGAAGGAATCCCTGACTCTTTGACGGATGAAAATATGTTTCCATCAAATCAGCACAGTCTTTTAGTTGTTGATGATTGCATGGATGTTGGGGCCAATCATGATGAATTAATGAAGGCATTTACAATGTATAGACATCATCGAAAATTATCTGTAATCTTTCTAGTTCATAACTTGTTTCATCAAGGAAAACATAGCAGAACTATCAGTTTAAACACTAATTATATGGTCCTTTTCAAATCCCCTCGCGATAAACTGCAGATTAGAATTCTGGCTCAGCAAATGTTCCCCGGACGAAGAGAATATTTTCTTCAGAGTTTTAATGACGCGACTAAAGACCCCTACTCATATTTAATCGTAGACTTGAGACCCGACTGTCCAGAACATTTCCGACTGAGAAGAGGCATACTTCCAGGCGAGTGGCCCGTCGTCTATCAGTATAAAAAGTGATTTAAAACATGTCAAAGCGGATTAAAAGAAACCTTCTCATTTTAAAAGCCCTGCTCACTCTAAAACCAAAAGAGAGACGGGGTCTTCTAAGCCATGCATCGCAAGATCTCATCCAGTCACTCTGTGAGATGGCATTGAATGTTTTGAAGGGGAACATCCCACTATCCTCTGAGCAGTACAGTAGGTTAAAAAAGCAGAAAAAAATCATCAAACTTTTCGCTAACCATAAAACTGGCATAAAACATAAGCGTAAAGTGCTGACACAGTCCGGTGGTTTCCTTGGGGCGTTATTAGGAGCCGCAATCCCACTCCTAACCAGTTTGTTTACTGGTGGGAGATAGACACAGACCGATATCATGGCGTCATTTAGTAAAATGTACATGATTTCCCCCCATCAACTAGAGACTTTAACACAGAAGAAGACTCCTGCAGAAAGCATCAGCGATAAAGCTCAGCACGTTTTGGAAGAGAAAATGGAACGTTTGCTAAAACAACCCGGTCCCTCATACACTAAGTCACAACATTATAATGATCTACTTGAAAAATATCTAGCCTTGCTCAGAAAGGAGGAGAGTCGAGGCCGTGAAATACTTTTGAAACTACCAACTACACCCACAGAGAAAGCAACTGAAGATGCAGATGGCTATGTCAAGGTTGAAGAGGAAGAACGTCCTGACAACATTGAAAAAGAGATTTTAGACAACATAGGACCACGCAATTGCAAAAATGCGGCATATATTCTGCAGAAGCTTCGTAATTCGGACCTTCTAAGATGGAACCGTTCAGGCGAGATAATTGTGGGGAACAACCTCATTAAAGGATCTCATATTTTTGATTTAATGAAAACTCTAACAAACCGTCGGTTCCATGCACGGACTGTACCTCGCGGCTGGGATATATTTTTATAAACAATTTCTGAATTAAATATCCCAATCACAACTGTTATGAACGCTCATGCACGGGCGCGATTACGGATGAAACCCTCCAAAACCACGAGTGAACCCCAACCTCAGATACGACGGAGTAAGAGAAAACGTGGGGGGAAAAAATCAGGGATGACGTCGCCGTTAGACAGAGATTATGACAACCCGAATCTCTTTAATCAACTGTACACTCCTACAGCGTCTGATTGGCGGTTGTCTACACCGATCCCCTCCAACTTGTTAGATTTCACTCGATACAAATGAATTCATGCAGACTGTATGTTTTTTTTACCAATAAAAATTTATTGCAAATGGTACATTGGAGTAAGAGCATTTATTCAGAACAAATATAACACTCATTAAATAGTTTTAAAGAGCATGCTTTCTGATTACAGGTTTTAGCGGTCTTCACATGTGAAATACATTTAACATTTTTCTTGACAAACTTGGTGACAAGAGCATCATTCTTTTTTAAATTATCAGAATACATCCTCATTACTTCTTGAAAAGAGAGTCCTTTAAAGCATTGAGAGAGGAAAAATATAACGTGGGCGCCACAATTTGAAGAGTTGTCATCTTGTACTTGGAGTTTGTTGTAGCGTATTTCATGAGAATTTCTCGTGAGGAAAGTTATAAAACTTTCAGGATAAAATATAAAATCCGGTTCGTGGCCATAGCTGTCAAAGAAGCATGATTTGTCTTGTTCAGCTTCAATAATCATACCCACCCAGTGTTCACCCTCACGGGTTTGGTCATGGGTGTTAACGACGAGATAGCACGGTCGTTTATCAATCTTAGTTGGCAGTAAATCACTAGGCCAAAACACCCTCCAAACGAGTCGCCCAAGATCGGTCTCAGAATAGAATCTATTTGATGGTTTTTCATTTCTCCAGTTTTAGTAGTCAATCAGTATCTGACGCTTCGAGTTTATTTCTATGACACTGTCGTAACAGGCGTACACAATCAATGTCATAGTTCTTGGTAACGCCACTCTGAATCTTAAATCCAAACGGCATGTTCCATGTGCAGCAGGAGAGAGAGCTTCAGCGTCCATTTCATCGTCTCTTGACAGATTGAACAGAAACAGTGAGTAACCGTTTTCAAAGCTTTCACGATCAATGCAGAGTGGAGCGTCTCTCATGTGTCTGTTTGTTCCCAGATAAAGATTGTAAAATTCCCGAACACTCTGATGCGTGTTAAAGTTGGGTTGGTAAGGTTTCGCCGGGATAAAACGTGAATTTACACTGAGAGAGAGGTATTCAAGATTTGCATGTTGAAACTTAAATGGGTTCAGATCCCTTGCTCCGACAAATGCCCTGTGGTTGACAATTCCAACGACTATATATTTTGGAAGTCTACCCAGATACAAGTTGTCCTGTGAACATACACGTGACTGTGCTGGAATGCTAAAATTTTTGACGACAACACGACTTATCGGATAAATTGCGTTGGATTTCATTAAAGCGGCTGAATGTCCTAGCATGACATCCGGTGAGACTTGCACCTTTTTTTACAAAAATGCTAGCACTCAGAGTGTTTAAATTGAACTCGTCAGCTGCAGCGGACATCAATGTAATAGCACTTTTAGCCTTTACAAGTTTCAATCGCACATCCACATTGTTTAGCAAGAGTCTTTCAGAAAAAAAAATGTCACTGTGCAGGGGACCAATTAACTCGAATGGTCGTGAACCACGAGCGAAGCTTGTACGCTTGACAAGACCTTTGTTCGGGGCACCGGCTGCCGTGTCAATTGAATCTAAATCATCGCCAACGTCTTTGTACCACAGACCTGCCGAAAACTGACTCTCCAATGTTTGTCGTGAAAAGTTGAGGATGGTTTCAATAATAGATCTGTAGGGATGTGTTGCTGACGAAGAGCTAGTGAGAACATCGTTCAGACTGACATCTACCTGTGAAAATATAGTATTTAGAGGGTACTGTATTATTCCACAGCTATCAGCATTTGTTAGATTAGTCCCATCGGCATTTGTAATCTTGAGGCGTAAATAGAGTAGTGTTGAGTTTAGATCTAGATAGAAACTCCCGCTTCCCGGTATCAGGAAATCCAACACTTCTTGATCAGCAATAGAGTTCAAAGAACCGGCGCACCAACGAATCCGTTGAGTGATCCGCCTCCAGCCTGATTCACATAATAATCCACAAATCTTTGCAAATTCATTCTGCGTTATTCTATTGAGTTCAGATCAAGATCTTTGATACCGGTCTAAAGTGCAGTTTGCAGATCGTCTTCCCGTATGTGAATCGAATCGGGGTATTTAAATCTGTTTTTAATTCAATCTGGATATCCTGTATGCGCTGTTTATTGACAGGAACGTAGTGTAAGCGGTTGTAGGAGAAAGTGATCAGATCACCGTAAGATCCTTCTTTTTTAACAATTCTTAGAAGGGGAACAACATAGTTTCCGACATGTTGTGCTTCCACAATATTGGTATAGACAAAAAAATTATCTTGACCGGCGTTAATATCACAGGGATATTTACTCACAGGTTTTTCTTCTGTTTTAATCCATTCATTGGGATCAAAACCCAGCATGTAGGCCAGCGCCTCTTTGAACTTGATAGAATATTTAGCACTCCCTGATATAGAAATTCTTTTGTTTATGGAATCGTAACGTAAAATTAGATCAACGTCTACTGTCTCAAATAAATCATTCATCTCCCCCAGTATTAGATCAATAGTGTCATAATGTCCCCTAGGAATTTTCAGATAGACTGGAGGGTTCGCCGGGCATGAATGATCTAATATTCCAAAACCATTATCTCCCCCGCGTATATTATTCCATGTATGACAATACATAATCTCAGCTAAAGCGACCTCATATGCTCCTTCTAGTTCTATAGGTTGTGACAATGTTATCGTATAATTTGAGCTGGTATTGTTCGGGAAAATGTCATAACAGGCATTCGACGGTAGTGTCACGTAGAAAGAGTCTCGCCCTGCCATTATGCTGTTTCCTGGTCTTTCTTGTTTCTCTTCTTCCTGAGCTCAACAACCTCTTTAGCAGGCAGCCAAGAGTCAAACTGACGAGGCCATCCCTGCCAGCGGACTAAAACTGAAATCTTCTGACCATTTTTAATTTTCCGATCTAAAATTTTTTCTACGCGGAAAAGACTGTCAGAGCCAATCATCACGTTCTGCAGTTCGGGTTCATAGAATGTTCCATTCAGAATTTCACCTCTTCCATCCATCCATCCATTTTCTATACCGCTTCTTCCTCATTAGGGTCGCGGGGGCATGCTGGAGCCTATCCCAGCTGACTTCGGGCGACAGGCGGGGTACACCCTGGACTGGTCGCCAGCCAATCGCAAGGCACATATAAATTTCACCTCTTATATCCCTTAATTTATAAACAGGAGGGACTCTGGGGATACGTTCGTTCACTATAAAATATTCATCGGTGAATGACTGTTCATACATTTTATCAAATATCCCACGGTATTTTGAAATCCGTACAATGTCTCCTTCTTTGAATTTAAATATGAGTGGCTTAGTGGTCAGAGATAGTGTCCCATATAAATTTTCAAAAACTTGCGAGGTCTTGCTAGGCGTTACCTCCACCGGTTTCATTTTTATAGCGCTATGATAACTGTTGTTATAGCTATCGAGTAAATCCTGAATTACGTCTATATACCGACGAGTGTTTTTTGCGGTGAAGTAGCGCCACATTTTTCCCTTCAACGTGCGATGAAATCTTTCCACCACTGATGCTTTCAGTTCACTTCCTGTTGCAAAGTGTTGAATGTTGTATTTCTTCATTAGTTTTTCAAAGACTCGATTAAAAAATTCTTTCCCTGAATCCGTTTGAATTTTAGCCGGAATACCACTGTGGTCTAAAATTGAAGCAAAAGCCTTTGCAACTTCAAAGGCTGTCTTGTTTTTCAGTGGTCGTGCATAAGCTTTCTTGGAAAATACGTCTATGACTGTAAGCAGGAATTTAAACCGATCATTGTCTTTAGACAGAGCACTCATATCGCAAAGATCGGCTTGAAATTGATACAAAGGGCGAGGAACAAAAACACGATTTCTAGCATAAGTTTTTCGTTCCGTTTTGTGTAAGGTATATGCATCCTGAGCTGACAACCACTCGCACTTCATCCCCACTAATTTTTTTCCTGTCTGCTCTTCTACAGCCTTTTGAAGTCTTTCAACCCCACCATAAGATCCAGCTCTTGCCGGGTCATAATACTGTATATACTCTTCAGCATGCGTTCTGTCTTCTTTGAAGTCATGTCTACTAGTGAACAGAAAAGATCATACGAAAATGTTTTTGACTTTGACTTTATTGATGATCACACATGATTAGTGATTACAATACATGTTTAGTGATTACAGTACATGTTTTATATTAAACAAAAAAAAACAAAAAATCATTTTTTTTCAAAAATTGAAGCATGTAATACATTTAGTAAGTGATCAACATCAACTTTATCTCCATTCTTCAGTTTACACATAGGTATACAAGACATGCATAAGACTAGAGTTGATACTATACAGAGAAATATTCCCAATAATGCCCCGTAATGTTTCTTCAAAACCACCGCTGTTTGACCCAAGAAGCCAGTGGACTAAAGGACCCTTATCCCTTACAATGTCCATCACTCTTTCAAAACGTTTCAAGTCTTCTGTATTGACATCCCCGCTTGCCAAATATATCGATACATCATTGATCCGATTAGCAATTGCATGTTTTAAAAGAAAACTGTCAACTGGTTTAGGGGATGGTTTAAAATAATAATTTCCCATTTTGATGAATTATGGGTTCCAAAAACCAAGGAAGCGCTCCAGCAGATCTTCCCTATCGCTGTCGCCTTCTATGTAGGTGCGCCTGATCTCTGCAACTTTCTCCAGAATGTTATCTTCAGGCTTCAGATCGTAAAGAAAAGCCTCCGCTGCTCCTTCCACTTTAGCATCCAGTATGTCTAACCCAAGTAATTCCAGTATATACTTGAGAGCTGGAAGAAATTCCCATGTCAACAGATTCTCTGTTAACTGATAAAAGTTAGTGTTGAAATATCCAGGTTCTGGAGGGTAGAGACAGGGATGTTGACGTTGAGAAGGGTGATCAACTTCACAGCCGTAACAGTCTTTTTTTATCTGCTTCTGCACCACCACTTGTACGGCGCTAGCCACACAGGCCTTTACAGTGTCTAGAAATCCCCCACTCACCGCTAACGGAGACTGAGGTGTGGGTGAGTCTGGAGGCGTCAGGAGCGCGTTGTATGTTCCTATGCTGAAGACTGTGGCAGACGTTGGCTCTCCGCCGTTGTCATAATCCCCCCAGTATGGGCAGTAGGATGGAGGCCCACATGGTAGCTCGCCATGGCTCTGCCCATTGTCGAGGGATTGGGCAAAACAGCCGGATGCATACACCGATGAGCCTTCTGCTGTCCCTTGTTCAGTCACCTTGTGTGGAGAGCCGGGGGTGGCAATGGATCCTCCATTGATCTGACCGGGAGTGATGTCCCCCGTCACCGTGCTGGCGTAGGGATTGGTCTGGTAGTCTTGCGCTTCACAGGCCGCGACAAGAGTCGAATCACCCTCCTGATAGCCGTGGAAAAGTGGCTTATACATCTCAGCGTGTCCTGAAGATGTCTGAGAAATGTTTGACAGCCAATCGAGAAGCTCTTCATCTCGGATTTCATAGCTGCTGCTGCTGCTGCTGCTGACGTTGTTTTCAGCAAGAGAGGTCACAGTGTTCTCTGAGGAAAAATCAGCCATGATGAAGTAAAGTACTTTCTTTATTTCCACTTCTGTATTTATATTTTAAGAGTGGGTGTGTCTGTTAGGCGGAGTCTGGTAGGCGGAGTCTGGTAGGCAGGGTCTGAGAGGCAGGACTGGGAGGTCTTTGTAGAAGGTGGAGACCAGCATGCGTGATAGAATCACGTGGTGTCTCTAATTCACAAACAGATCCTCTTCCGGCCAATCCATCAGCCTCCAGTTCTCTGTCGAAAACGGGGTTCAGATTTATCCGCCTCTGAGAACTACTCTTTCTCTGTTTTCCAACATTGCCTTCAGCCCGAGTGGTTAACCTCTTCTCCAGCAGCTCATGCCTCCACTTCACACTAACTTGAGTGAAAAACAAACTTATTTCTTTCAAGAGATCACCCAGCTTTGCAAAGTCTTCCACCTTGAACGCAAGGTGAATGGGGAAATCCCGCTCTTTCTCCATCACTGTCCGCGGTCTGACACTATTAGCATCAGAGGGGCCATATCTCACCAGCAGCCAGATGTGGGATCTCGAACAGTCGACGAGAAAAGATCCCTCCTCTTCACGCCGTAGCGAATCCGTTCTCACCGCTACACTTGGCAACATAGTCGTAACTCCTACTTCCCCTTGGTCGTGCACATGTTGCATGTAGTCGATGAAATCTTGAATGGAACTCTTTAGTTTTTCAAATTCAGTAGAATAGATTCTCAGCTCCATAACCTCTGGTTCCATATATTCATGACTGCATAGTTCCACAAAGGGAACTACTCCCATGCCTCTAAACTCACTAACCACCAGACGTCCCCCGTCAAGATGCACACTCTTTTTCCTGAACACCGCCATTTTAACAGCAGTCACTTATAGTTTGTCTCAAACACTCCTCGCTATATAAGACATCTCATACATTTCCACGCCCCCACAATCTATAGTAATAACAAAGTCCCCCCCCCTTCCTTTTCCCCTCCCACATACACACCAAACCCAAAAATGTGATCACCGTATATGAGCAAAACGGCCCCTTACATATATAAACATCATCAATCACTTTTTGACAGTTACTTTCCAGCTATTATTTTTAACGATTAAATTTATATGACGTCATCACATTTTGACTAAAGGTGGGTACTCATTTCTCTTGCAATCACTCACCATGAACTAGTCCGTATATTTAGTATTAAAAAATAAAGAAACATTTATTTAGCAAAATAATTGGCATAATGAATGGGCCAAATACACTCCTAAGCTAAATGATACATCCAAACAAACAATAAAGTTCTTTGGTTGTGTTTGAAATCTTATGAAGCGTGTCACGTCATGTGATTGCCATGAAGCCCGAAACTTGCATATTTAAACACCCCGGAAGTGTTGAGTGTTTTGAACCACTCATCTGTACTAAAGGAATCTGGATAGCCCATTGGTCAATGACTTGTGAAGCCACACGGCCGCCATATTGCCACTCCCAGGAAACACTTGACGGACAATGACTTATGTGAGAACTTGTGAGTTGTTAAGTGTGTTGTTAGTTTGTTACCCACTCACACTAAATGCAACAGGTGTGCTTGAGCTTAGTCATAAGGACTTGGGTATGATCATTTTTAAACATTCTGTCCATATCATACCATACCTGAGTCATAAGGGCTTTACATGGGGGGCCGTGGGGGATATGTAAACAAACAACCACCACTAGACTACTAAATCATTTGTGGTTGCTGGCAAATATAAAAAAATACGTTTTTTTTGTTTGTTTAGCCGAATTTCAAATGAACCCCCATATGGAGACAATGTTTATATATTATTACATATTATATTCCATATTATTCCTGTGGTTTTTGTTCAAATATATTTCTATATCAGAAAAGAGCTTATTTCTATTTCATAACACAAACAAAAAAAAAAATCATCAAAATGTGAAATGATTTTTAAACTTGTCTCTTTTATGATTCATATTTTGTACAGATGAGAGCATAGTGAATTGTATGAAAGTAAGAATAAAAAGTAAAGAATCATGACCATGGATTTTAGTGGAAAAAAAGGGATGGGATATGCAGTTCAAATGAAAATCTCTTTCTAGAGGAGTAAAACTATCATTGCTATAGGGGAGTGCTGAGCCAGGGTGCACAGTAGCATTTTGTCCCAAAGGCAATGAGAATTGGAAGGGGAAAAAGTACATTTAATATAGCCAAAAGATAGAGAATAACGTATCAAATGGTTTTTAAGGGACCAAGGTTGAATCTCCCCGCTTTTTAATGTCAAATATAGATGTTCTGTTAGCCTCTTCATCTGCTTTGTACACTATGTACGCTGTGCCAATGTAGTCTGCTACGTACGACATGTGAGTGCTAAGATGGCGTCTCTGTGGCTTCAGCGGCTTGCACAGGCGCGTGCGACGTGTGGTCTATCCAGATTCTTTTAGTACAGATCAGTGATTTTGAACCCGAGGACAGAGCGTGACGTGTGTGTTTGTGCGTGCACTGCGAAGTGTTGACCGTTGGTATATTTTCTCAACAGGGGGCGCTGCATGTGTTTGCAGGGTCATGAATGGGGAGGACGGACGCGTGCGGGTTAATGTGGCGACGTGAGTGACGGCTCTCACATGTTGCCAATAAAGTTGTTTATTTTGTCCTTTTGAAATGATCTATGTTCATTAGTTGTGTGCAAGAGTAAAGCTAACAAACACGGTATCGTGAGTAAACGGTATTATTTATATTTGTGTTTGCAATAAAGACATTTTTGAACGTGAGCGCTTTGCATCTTTTTTTTCTTCCTCGGCTCTCAGTTCAATACATCCGCCAGGTGGCAGCATTGTAACGTCACAACAAACTATCGAAGAAGAAAAAGACAAAAATTAGCATCATCTCAAGATGACGAGGTACTAAGCGTCGTGCTGCCAACTTGGGAGATTTGGTCACAAGATCTGGAGACATTCCAACCCGCGTTGACGACATATTTCCCTCAGAAGTGACAAGCAACAAATCTAGCAACTTTTCTCGGCGTCGTTTTCTGGTATTTGGTCACTCAAACGTGTAAGTACGTATTGTTCTGTATTTTGTGTTCTCACTGAGCAACAGCGGGTGCTGCTGACAGATCCGCCCCGCCCAAAGGCAGGCAGCCTCCGCATGATGTGGCGCGCGACACGTCTGAACTGCAAATGAATTACGCTTGCGCGATTCCGTCGCCCTGTTTTACACAGCCAGATCTAAAACGCAAACGTAAGCCTAGATAAAGGAGGAGGGTGTGTTTATATTGTAGTTAATCAATTGCTACTCTTTATTTGGAAAATGAAGTGGATTATCTTACAATTCGTGGGTGAAATGTAAGTAATTGATAAACCACTTGCTATTCCATAGATTCACCAGAAGAGAGTGCTCCTCACGAAGCACACGGAGTCATGTTGTGCGCCATAGAATGAACACAGCATCATCTGTTGTTCGCTGGTCAATTGTGCTCATTTTAAAAAGTCCTCAATAGCCAACGTGTGATGGGAGAACTTTGAGAGGCGCTGGCTAAGATTAAATATGATGAAATGACGGCCAGTTTACAAAATTCACAAATCAAAATCTGGTTTATTTGCAGTTGTAAACAAAATTAAGGCTTTTTTTGTCTCTCCTACGAGGTTATGCTCTTTTCCTACAGCATTTTACATCATATGCAAATTAGGTGACTAGCGACTTAGAGTTAGTTAAAAATAAAATTAAATAAAGCCTGACTGACAGTAGTGGGGGGGATTAATTTCACTTTATCTGCAGTAACAGCATAACAAATATTAGCTACATATAATAAAAGAAAATACCTGTAAGTGCGTTCTTGTAAACACCAGAAGCTGGCTGAGATAAGGCATTCCTTCCAACCGTTCCTCATGAAAATCATGAAGAAAAGCAAAAGGGATTTTGCCAGAGCCTGGAAAACTCCTTGCTTTTAACTCTCATTATCTGCACCGACCTCGGGTCAACGAACGCTGATGTCATTTTTTTTTTTTTAGAGAGAACTGATTGGTCAGGAGGCCGTGCTTTTAATGACTCATCTCTTGCCCCCAAACATTAGTTACCATAGCGATGTATCCTCCTACGCCTTCATAGAATTCCGCCCAACATCCAAAAAATACATTAAGGATCCTCTCGTCTGTAGCTCAGCTTTAAACTTTGAGAACACATAAGTTTCAATGTGCCACCCACACTGGCTGCTTGAGTATCAGGCAGAACAGTCATCAGTGACTCTGTATTGCTCTACTGGAAGACGACTTGCAAGAAAATACATCACCACAAACTGAGCAGCTTAAAGGTTTTTCTTCCATCTGCGTTATGTGTCGAGTCAAACTAAACTTTTGAGAAAATGTTTTGCCACAAACTGAACAACAAAAAGGTTTTTCTCCTGTGTGTGTTCTCGTGTGCGACAACATCCTTCCCCTTTGCGCAAATGTTTTGCCGCAGTCTGAGCAACTGAAAGGTTTTTCTCCTGTGTGTGTCCGCATGTGTCGAGTCAAATCAGAGTTTTGTAAAAAGCCTTTTGCACAAACTGAACAACCAAAGGGTTTTTCTGCTAAATGAGTTCTCATGTGAAATTGCAGATTACGTTTGGAAGAGTATCTTTTATCACAAACTGAACAACAAAAAGGGTTTTCTCCGGTGTGCGTTCTTAAGTGTGATTGCATCTTCTCCTTTTGAGAGAAAGTTTTACCGCAGTCTGAGCAACGGAAAGGTTTTTCACCCGTGTGCGTCCACATGTGTCGAGTCAAATCAGAGTTTTTGAAAAAGCCTTTTGCACAAACTGAACAACCAAAGGGTTTTTCTCCTGAATGTGTTCTCCTGTGTGACAGCATATTACTTTTGTTAGAAAATCTTTTACCACAAACTGAACAGCTAAAAGGTTTTTCTCCAGTGTGTATTACCATGTGGCTCTTTAACGTGTACTTCCGAGAAAATAAATGACCACAGAGCGAGCAGCTAAAAGGCTTCTGTGCCGTGTGTGTTCTTGTGTGTGAGTCCATGTTTACGTTGACATGTGACGCGTCATCACTATCTGACAGTGGAGCTAAGAGCTTGTCTGCTTGTGATCCTCCACAGTGGTCTCCATCAACTACTGTTGTCATGTGTTGTGGTGAGATGCTGCTGCTTGGAGGCTTCGCCTCTCTGTTCTCCTCACTTGGACTGTGATGTGAGGACTCGGGTAGTTTGTCTTCATGCTCTTCAGTCTTCACAGAGACACCAGTCAGTGGCAACCTGGCAACCTCATCCAGCCCCTCCTGAGAGATCCACAGTTCCTCCTGTTTGTCTTTAATGTGGGGGGGCTGAAGGTGGTGTTCTCCTTGAAGACCATTCAGCTGCTGGACGTCTGCAAGACAAGCAGGAATTATTGTAAAATCTGAGAACTGGTTTAACAAATGTTTATTAACAGGGTGATGTGTGAAAAGGAATGTATTGCCGTGTTTGTACAAAGCTTTTGTTGTTACAGGACACAAACTCGCTTTTAAATACGTGCATGCAAGATGCCGGCCTCGTGTGTAATTGTTGCATGTATATGTGTGTGTTTCATTAAGAGTTCAAATGGAAGGGCCTGATCGACTAAGTGCCCAAATAACGAGCACTAGCTAAAAACTAGCAGGTACCTGTACTGTTAGCGGTTGTGTTGCTGGTACCATGAGACATTTTCAACAGGCGCAAGAGTGGTGTGGATCGCTTTATTTACGTAAGGATTCTGTCTCTGCTGCTGGCTGTCACCATGGAGAGTTTGGGAGAACACAGCGTCCATAAACACAAAAGCCGTGGAGTTGGAGGAGGATGCAACATTAGCATATGTTGCCATTTTACAGTACAACATGTAGTTTTTCCATAGGAGATAAGGCATAGCTCCTTTTTGGGACTGGCTCCAAATCAGCCCTTCCAGCTCCTCAAACATGCCTTTGCTGGTTAGACGATATGAGACACTATTTTTTTTTAGGCATTTTGTTGTGCTGTGCATGTTGACTTTACATATTTTATTTTGCTAATATTGTCATATGGGGTGTCCTGGATGGATGATTGATTAAACTTATTTATCTTTTTTCAACAACCAGCACAACATCAACGGAGAACTTTGCCAAACTGTTTATTTAATGGCAAAGTTGCTGAGAGCACTTAAAGTGAGTCTAAAATGTGGTACCTTTTGTTACCTGGCCTATGTAGTCCAATAGTACTATGTGAATGTACTAAGTACTACATTTTGTACTATATGACACAAACCTACATTTCATTTGATGGCTGTTTTAGAGTAATGTCAAATTAATTGTTGAATAATATCTTTTACTACAAAATAACAGTGGAAATATTGTTGTAAAAGAAATGTGTGGTGTGTAAAGAGTATAAATTGAGAGTCCAGGTTTATGATAGCACATGTGTATCCAACTTGCAGCACTAATAAAAGTACTTTGACAAAAGAAATGAGAGGTGAGCTATTTGTGTTTGAAATGACTGCCAACATTTCAATTGTACTTTATTTCCAAAGTACATCTCCACTCAATGCAACACTTAGAAAATACCAAGAGGTGATGGAAATATTCTCCTAGCATACGAGTGACCTGTTGGAGACCCCTGTGATAGCATCTCTATCTTAAAGCTGTACACACCACGTGTTTATGTCCAACAACTTTGCCACAGGTCTAGTGTTGAAGACAAGCCATAAATATTATCATGATAACAAGACAGCAAGATTGCTAAGTGACACTTTCAAAAGTAACTTGTGATGATTGATATACCCATGAACGTGATAGCCACTTGTAGCTCGCCCGTGAGACAAACACCAGCTAGCTAGCTAGCTAGATGCCAGGCAAAATGTGTTAACAACAATGGCAGAAAGCGGAACGAGATTGAAATGTGAGCGCTCGCACACGCTGGCAAAGATAGGCTGAGCATGTGACAAGCTGTCGTCAATTGATTTTACGGGCTGTTGTTCATTGTCTCCATAATAAGAAACAAAGTGAACCACAACACGTGACGTGGCGTGTACTTTTATCTGGGCACACGTGCAAGTGCCAACTGGGCAAACAGGCGATTCTGGTGCATGCTTATCAAAATTAAGCACAGTTAAACATTTTTATGATATGTGAAATAGTTTTCAAACTAATTGTGATGAATGTGTGCAAATAATAAGCTATATGTGTATCAATATAGCATAGAGATCCATTCATACAATATGTTACTTTAAATTGTTTTCAAGTAAAAAACACCACCACGATCAACTGGGCGCCAGTGGCTCAGGAGGTCAAGCAGGTTGTCCAGCAACCGGAAGGTTGGTGGTTCAATCCTCACTCCCTCCATGGAGTCCCTGGGTGAGACACTTCACCCAACTTGTCCCCAGAATTAATGTTTGGTGGGGGTCAGAGAGGCCGTAAGAGCAAATAGGCAGCCACGTTTCCATCAGACTACCTCCAGGGCAGCTGTAGCTACAGATGTAGAATACCAGCACCAGTGTGTGACTGAGGAGTGAATGAATAATGGCTTTGCTTTGCTTTGGGTGCCTTGAAAAGCGCTATAAAATCTAATCCATTATTAATGACATGTAGTGGACACCCCTACAGTCATTTACTTGACTTGTTTTTCACAGTGGATTTGGAGGACACGCTTGGAATGAACCCGATGCATAAAAGACACGTGTGTGTCCATGCTTGGAAGAACTTCTATCATGTATCCTGCGTTCCCATCGCAAGGGTAGAATAGAAAGCAAGTATAACTCCACTCTTTGTCAGAAGTTGGTCCTGGAAGAAAATCTGTTGAAAAGCATTTTATAAGAACCTCTGTTCTGCTCACCTGGACTGTGATGAAGCTGTGAAGACTCGGGTGGTTTGTCTTCATGGTCTTCAGTCTTCACAGAGACACCAGGCAGTTTCAACTTGCTAAGATCAGCCTCCTCCGGCCCAAGATGATGTTCTCCTTCCTGAGTGATCCAGAGTTCCTCCTCTTCTTTGATGTGTGAGGGGTGGGGCTCCTCTTCTTCCTCTTTAACATGGGGGGGCTGTGGATCATCCTGCTCCAAAGTGGAGCTCTCCACCTGTGGCTGAGGGGGAAGTTCTTGATGACTAATCAGCTGCTCAACGTCTGCAGGACAGAAAGGATGTTTTGTATTAAAAATTGTGGTTATATTTACAATAGCGGTCAACTATCGCAATATTCACTTTTATGGTGGATTCTCAATACTCTCTAACTGCAGAAGGTTTATGAAAAATATTCAAAGATATTCACCGTTATTTCAAGTCGAGTCACCATTTTCAAATCATCCCGGGACCTCTCCTCACAAGGGTGGCAGAAAATTGGGTGGAAATTAGAAAAGAAGAAAAGTCAAACAGCGGCGCCATGGCAGACTTGGGCGGTGAAGCCACATGGAAAGATGCGCTACCATAGCCAAAATCTAAAGTGGCTGTGGATGGGACAAAGCTGGACTGACTTTGCAGTTTGGAAGAGGTATTTCTCCAAAATCCAGACATGCACGCGAGTCATCACATAACACCACCATTCCTGATAACTGAAAAAATGTTGCTTTTAATTGAGCAGTCCAAAACATGACAACTGTATTTGCAGTTCAACACCGTGTTTTTTCTTCTTAAAAGCTTTCTCTGGCAGGTGGCGTCTGATGGTTATTGGACTGCACTCGGCACCAGTAACAACCTTCGTTTGGGCCGAGGATGGTCCCACGTCTTGACGAACAGCCGATAGATAATTTTGTGTGTGTGTGTGTGTGTGTATATATTATATATATATATATATATATATATATATATATATATATATATATACCCCTCATCAGTTTCACATCAGTTGCAATACATTTATTCACCTCTTGTTCTTCCAAGTGTACTTTGTAGGTCTACATGACAATGTAGTGCAATCATAGCCAAGGTTTTTACTTACTAAAAGGAAGCTAGAGGCTTAATAATAACTGATAGAATATATCCACCACCCACATACATATATACACACACACACACACACACACACAGTCAAACCTGTCTTAGCGGCCACCTGTATAGAACGGCCACCTGCCTATAGCAGTCACTGAAAAATCCCCCCCAGCAAATTTACATGTTATACACGGCCAGCGGCCACCCATTTTGTCTCCCTTGGTCAATATCTGCCTGCATATAGCGGCCAAATTATCAATTCAAGCAGAAGCTTCATGCACGAAAAAGTTACGTTTTTCAATCAATGAAGCCGTCGTGTGTAGACTTTAATTACTGAATCCTAGCTAAGTCACAATCATTCACAAGATCCACACAAACTGTCAGTTGTTCCACATAAAAAAGCCGTCTTCTTTTGAGCTTGCTATTTCCTGGTCAAACATGTAACTTTAAGAGCATTTGCACCAAAACATTACCGCAAAGTAGGCTGGGAACAGGACGTGCTCCCAGAGACGCTACAATAAAAAAAAAAAAAAACATACACTAGCGTGCATGTGTAACAGATGCGGAAAAAAACATGTATTATCATGTCTGTAATGTTTTTGTTTATGGGTTAATTTCTCCAAAATCCCTACTTTGTGATTTGTTTTGGTTTCTTCTTAAGTTATAATTTAACATCTGTAACTTTATTTTCGTATTTCCTTTGCCATGGTATGAGCTTTTATTTTGAAGGCTCAGGGGATGTCATACTGTTGCTCACGTCGTCAGTCAGTCCATGTTTGTGCTGGCTGACAGGTACGTTGGTGTGGGAGCAACTAAGTTTTGTAATAACATTTCAGTGGTTAAAATATTGCTTTATATTAACCTAATGGGACCCCTGTTGTTACTTATTTATGTTTCTTTAATAATATGTCGTGTAGTGTGGTTTTGGGGGTGTTTTTGACTGTGGGAGAGCAAGCTAACTAATTAGCTATCAGCCACGTTTTTCTCTTATTGGGGCTGCGGTGTGCGTGAGCGTGCATTGTGCTGAATGTGCCTTGTTCTTGTATAGGCCCGTTGCTGTTGAGGAGCTCACGTGCATGTCCTCATTGTTTATTCCACCACACTGCAGGTATATTGTTTTACATTGAATGATTTATTTCTTTTATTCCGTTTCTTGTGCTTCAGTTATGTGCATTTAAGTTAATGGAATTACATTATTGTTATGTATTGTATTTATTTCATGTCATTTCATGACCTTTGTTATTTACTTTACTTTCTTTACATTTTGAGTCCATGTTTGTGCTGGCTGACAGGCCCGTTGCTGTTGAGGAGCTCACGTGCATGTCCTCATTGTTTATTCCACCACACTGCAGATTCCACCATACTGCAGGAATAAACTCCTGTTCCAAAGCCATCTCTGTGTCCCTTCATCATACACCAGAACACAACGCAGTATAGCCGGGACCTGCGGATACACTGGCAGCCCGGCTACACATGCGGCAGCGGGAGCAAAACTGAGTTGGGTTGTACTTAATTGAAGTATTTTAGAATGTACTCACGTTATTTTTCATCAATCCTCATCCACAAATCCATCAAAGTCCTCATCTTCTGTATTCGACACAAAAAAGCCGTCTTCTTTTCCGTTCGCTACTAGTCTGTTAACTTGTCAGTGTTATTCAGCTCCGAAGCAAAGAAGGAAACTTCTCCTGTTGCTTCTGCCAACTTTATTTATTGAACGCGACCACCAGACAGCAGCTCAGAACACACACACATCTCTCAGCATCGTCTCTCCTTCCTGCTTGCCCACAAGGCAAAGGTTAAACAAGCCCCACTACATAGCTGTCCAGCCAATGCCTGTAAGAAATGACACCGTTTATTTCCTGGTGTGCACTGGTCAATACTGTAATGCCGCTTGTTGTGGGGAAGGAGAGACTCACGTCGCCGATGCACTTTAATGGCTTTATTAACAGCGGAGAACACTGCAGGACTTTACATCCACGCCAACATAAACACACTTCCCAACTCTAATCATCAATAGTAGGTATGAGGAGAGATGACAGATCCATTTACTGCTTGGAGCGTGTGGGGTATAGTTTTATCCACATGTGGTGGCGGCACATGATATGGCGAGGTTGGTGATCAGTGAAGCGTTTAAAGCAAACATCCCTGACCACCGACTGGGGCTCTCACTTTTCTCTTCTGGCTAATGACTTTTAGCCATCCTGTGGGAGTTTCCCGTGAGATGACGCTTCATATGGGCGATGAGGTTGGTCACATTCAATTTCCCCACTGCTGTGCCACCATGGGAAACTGCTGCAATGTCTTTTTACTACCACACAACTGACATTAGACCTCCGTGATACTTTCTTAACACAAGTAAACACTGTTGTTGTGTAACAGAGCTCTAGGCTGGATTTTTTTTGCTGAAATCAACCCGATATTAATATAGAAATCCCTATAATTGTGTCACTGTTTGTAAGACACCGAAAAAAAGTCCGGTTTAGCATTATGCTGCACTGAAACACTGTCACTTTTTGGCGCTATTGTTATTTGTACTTTGTTCAAATTATAAACTTTGATACGTATTTTTGTTTGGTTTTGTTTCAGGTAATCGCTGTATGGTATAATCGTTGTTGTAAATCCCATCCCTAACGTGTACACTGGCCGCCATCTTGGATTACATGTAGTATTTTTCTGGAGGTAGCGCGATTTAAAAAATCAAAAACTCGTTCACGAATTCGCCTTGATTCCTTCTATTAAACATTAAACGTGCGTTAAACGGTGTTACGTGATTACATTGAGCATGTAAACATACCTTGAATGTGTAGCGCAATATAAGACGTGCAAACCTCCGGTTGTCGATGTGCTTCATTGTCCGTTCTTCGTTCTGTTCGAGAAAGTTCCTCCTCGCCTGACGCCATTGTTCTCTCAACCAACACAGAAGTTTCGCCAGTTTGTCTCTTTTGATCTAGTCTTTCAAGCGTTAAAATTGATTAGATGACTTTGTTTGCTTCGCCTTGTCTGATTGCTGCGTTGTTAACTTCCGCCTTTTTTCTTCCCTTTTGTTTTAATGGCGGGTTTCAGTCGTGAGTTGAAGAGTGGATACCGCCCCCTGCCGTATCGGAGTATATAACATGTGCTATAAAACTTACCCTACATTAGCTAAAAGAAAATAACTACATTCCACCATATAACAACGTGTTGTATGTAATAAAGATTTTGATTGAGCTATTTCTTCCTCAGCTCTTATATTGCACAATCTCCTATACCGCCTCAAGATGGCAGCGTTGTGACCCCGTGACCGCTGCCGTACAACCTCAATCGAAGAAGAAAAGGGCGGAAGTTAGTATGCTTAAATCACTGATCTGTATAATATATCTGGATAGCTCAATGGCGATGACTTGTGAAGCCACACAGCCGCCATATCGCAGGAAACACTTCTCGGGCAAGCTTTTGCATTCGTGGTGAACTTCTTTTATTAATTCGCATTGGACACAAATTTTGCCTTAAGACGCCTGCATGTGCAGCTATTAACTGCACAAATCGCCAGTTTAAAGGCTGTTGACGAACATTTCACGATTGAAATGTAGATTTATGATTGATAATTTAAGGGTTTTGCACTGTCCATCTCTCAGATATTTTCGGTCATGTAAAATTCCTCTGATTAAATGTATGTCCAGAATTGATACGTTTATATAGCTCTATAATAGCTAAGAGGAAATGTACGTACTTTTTGTTATATCATGATATATGTATTTCTTTAAGGGACGAAGGTTGCGTTACTTGAAGGAATGGGAGAATCTCAGTGCTTCCATGATGCTTACCAGGCATTGTATACAGTGCAGTTAGCAAGCCAGTTTGCATACAATTGACCCGGCATGACCCTTCATTTGGATAAACAACAATGCTGAATGACTGACGTAAAAGGATTCATTCATATGATATGTTCTGGAAAATAATATTACTGAACATGCATACCGCTATGTTTGAGATTGCTAACAACGTAAGGAGACTGTACTTCCTGAGAAGACTGAGGAAATTTGGCATGTCCACCACAATCCTGAGTTGCTTCTACAGATGCACTATGGAAAGTGTCCTTACCGCCTCCATCACTGTTTGGTACGGTAACTGTACAACACGTGATAGGAAGGCACTCCAGCGGGTGATCAAGACCTCACAGAACATTGTTGGGGCAGCCCTCCCCTCACTGCAAGACATTTATAAAACTAGAGTCCTACGCAGAACACACAACCTCATCAAGGACAGCACACATCCACAACACTCATTATTCACACTCCTACCGTCAGGCAGACGCTACAGGAGTTTGAAGTCCAGGACCACAAGGCTGGCAAACAGCTTTTACCCACAGGCCATCAGGCTTCTCAACGAAGCACTCACACACGCCGCACGCAACACATGCACACACTCATAGCACTTTATTTATTTATTTATTTATTTATTTATTTGTATATTTATTGTATTAATGTCTCTTCTGTTGTTGTTGCTTAATTTATTGGTATTAATGTTTCTTATGTTCTTATTCTGTTCTTGTGTTTTCTTTCTTTTCTTGGGAGAATGAACAGAATAAGAATTTCATTGCATGGTATAACTGCTGTTTTACTGTGCACATGACAATACAACTCTTGAATCTTGAATCTTGAATATCCCATCCCTTTTTTCCACTAAAATCCATGGTCATGATCCTTTACTTTTTTATTCTTACTTTCATACAATTCAGTATGCTCTCGTCTGTACAAAATATGAATCATAAAAGAGAGTGACTTTGGACAAGTTTTAAAATCATTTCACATTTTTCAGATTTTTTTTGTTTGTGTTATGAAATAGAAATAACCTCTTTTCTGATATAGAAATATATTTGAACAAAAACCACAGGAAAAGCTCAGATATCACCAGATTGCAGGAAATGAGGTCTAATTTTTAAAATTTTTCTGGGGGCGGGCCCTCAGACCCCCCGCTCCATTTACAGCGCTTCGGCCTACGGTCTCGGCCACACCCCCCCTTTTCAAAAAAGCTGGACCCGCCCTTGCTTATGACTAAGCTCAAACACACCTGTTGTGCGAGGTTCATCTAAAGAGCGGGTAACAAGCTAGCCTGCTCGGTATCTGCTCCGCATGGTGGTCTAGAGGTTAGCAGAGTGGCGTTACCGAGAACTGTGACGTTGATTGTGTACGCCTGTTACGACAGTGTCACAGAAATAAACTCGAAGCATCAGTTTCTGATCGACTATTAAAACTGGAGAAATGAACAACCATCAAATAGATTCTATCCTGAGACCGATCTTGGGCGACTTGTTTGGAGGGCCTCGTGATTTACTGCCAACTAAGATTGATAAACGACCGTGCTATCTCGTCGTTAACACCCATGACCAAACCCGTGAGGGTGAACACTGGGTGTGGATGATTTTATATTTTATCCTGAAAGCTTTAGAACTTTCCTCACGAGAAATTCTCATGAAATACGCTACAACAAACTCCAAGTACAAGATGACAACTCTTCAACTTGTGGCGCCCACGTTATATTTTTCCCCTGTCAACGCTTTAAAGGTCTCTCTTTTCAAGAAGTAATGAGGCTGTATTCTGATAATTTAAAAAAGAATGATGCTCTTGTCACCAATTTGTCAAGAAAAATGTTAAATGTATTTCACATGTGAAGAGCGCTAAAACTTGTAATCAGAAAGCTATTGAATGAGTGTTATATCTGTTTTGAATAAATGCTCTTACGCCAATGTATCATTTTTCAATAAATCTTTATTGGTAAAAAAGTATACAGTCTGCATGAATTCATTTGTAGCGAGTGAAATCTAGCCAGTTGGAGGGGATCGGTGTAGACAACCGCCATTCAGACGCTGTAGGTGTATACAGTTGATTAATGAGATTCGGGCTGTCATAATCTGTGTCTAACGGTGATGTCGCCCCTGATTTTTTTTACCCCGCGTTTTCTCTTACTCCGACGTACCTGAGGATGCGGTTCACTTGTGGTTTTGGAGGGTTCAAGCCATAATTGCTCACGTGCATACTCACGTGCACGTGCGAGTGTTCATAACAGTTGTGATTGGAATATTTAATTCAGAAATTGTTTTTAAAAATATATACCACCCGCGAGGTACAGTCCATGCATGGAACCGATGGTTTGTCAGAGTTTTCATTAAATCGAAAATATGAGACCCTTTAATGAAGTCGTCCTGCACCACGGTTGCAAACTTGTCCTTTCGTGACCGACCAGTTGAGGATTACTGCATTAGACTGAGGATGATAGCCCAAAGACAGACTAGCGGTCCCCCCCAAGGCTTAACAGAAGGACTTCCAGTTTGATGGATATTAGGCATGTCCGATAATATCGGCCCACCGATATTGGCATAAAAATGTAACATCAATCAATATCGGTATTGTTTTTTTTCCCCGATGATGAAAGCCAATATGGGCCTTTCAGTGCCACAAACAACATTGCTGTCACCAGAACAGTCACCATGCAGCATATACCTGGGCCGATGCTTTGCTTAACCGTGTTCGGGTGGCAGGACGTGGTGGGTTGTCAAAACACTGCTATTGGTGAGCGGGGTAGCTCATAGACATATATATGTAGACGCCGGATCGAGCCCTGAGCCATACGTCAACGTCGCCGCCATATTGAATGTGGCAAGAGTCGGAGCGGAGAAGATGCCTCATTCACGTGCTGCAAACCAAATTTCACAGGTAAGACTTAGCAATGACCTTTGACGTATTTGGCCCATAGATTGCAGACTCCCTTTTGAGAGCATCGTTTGTTGTGGAAAACACTGCATTCCCACGCACAATTCATTCATTCGTATGTCTGTGGCAGCCATCACCAAATAGCGGACCTCAGTCTGGATCCAGATCCAGTGATGGCCCATTACTGACCCGTGATCAATTAAAGTGAATGGGAAATATAATAACATATAATCATGCTCGTGGACCGATCGCAGCTGCAGTTTGCGGGGGTAATGACTTCAAGTATTACGGTTAACTTGACAGCAAACACACTGACGTCACTCAAAATGAGCCAATGAAATTGTTTGTTTACTTGACGGGAACCATCCATGTTCTGTTGAGTGACCTAGGTACAACACCTCTTAAAAGGCCAACTTTTATACCAAAAGTACTTGTAATAATCAAGGAACAAAGCACAGTCTAGCATGCTCAAACACTCTGTCGCTTTTAGGAATGTAACCATATAACACACAAGTTAGTTGGTACCTCATGTTAGTATACATGTGCATTTATAGGGACAAACACACACACCATTGCAATACACGTCAATAGGGATACTTGCATAACTATCGCAATGCTTAAAGCACTTATATTATGATGTTATAATCAGTATTATTCAGTAACATGATTTAATAGAAGCATATAGTCCTATGGCCTTGAGAATGTCAAACAGAAACAACAGGTTGATGTCTAAGGTTGTATGAAAACAAGTGTTAATGTTTCACAAGTTGAATGTCAGGTTCCAATGTTGGTGCTGAACTGAATGTTAAAATAACATGTTGTGATGTTAAAATAACATGTTTTGATACTAAAATGTTAATGATTATAAGATAACTGACGCCAATGTGAGCTCCTCCATAATCATTAAGCCACAAAGTAGAACATTAAGTTTCGGTAGTCTGGTGAAAGGCCACTAGGGGTCATAGTCATTGCAGTACAATGGCGAAGCCAGGCAACCCATATAAGGACATCCTTAGGAGTTCAGCTGAGGACACCGAAGGAGTCATCTGCGGTCAACCACTGAGTTCATCTCGGGACAGGATGATGACCAAACATGGCAGTTCAGGACGGGTCAAACGAGGACACAAGTTCAACCAAGGAGATGAGTCATGCTGAATCAGCGCGGTCGGGGAAAGTACAAGCTATTCTGGGAAAGACACTCCTCTGGGAGGTCTCAGAATGAGGTAATGGACACTCCCATGAGCAGGCGGAGACTGAAGACAGCATAAAAAGAGGACGCGCTCTACAATCGAGGCTGGCTCCAGGCGATCCTCTCATGGATCGCATCTCCAAAGCTCCAAGGCTCGCAACACAGCTCTGGGACTGCTGAAGGAAGATTGGACTCAACTCATCTGCCCAGCAGAAGGAGAAGACTCCGTCTTTCAGATGAACCTGAGACACCAACTGAAGATTTTGTCTGCGGCGCTACCGAGAGAAGAGCTGAGCCTGAGTGAGCACGGAGCCAGTCACCGCAGCGGTCCCCAGCCTTGCCGCTCTCGGGAGCAACTTAGAGCCGTTAGGACAACCAGGGAAGGTCGAAGGCCTGATCACCCGACGCCCGACCCGCATCAACTAAACTTATCCCCAAGAAGCGAACTCATTCTCACTGGACTTTTTGTCTTCACTACCGGCTTCATCATCGGGGTAGGACTGAGGCACTGGCCTGCGGCCTTGCGCTTCTTTCTATCTAGGTACATGTGAGTGGAGCTCATTGCGGCTAGTCTGACATTGTGTACAGTATATCCTTATAGTTAATAGAGTACCTGCTTCAATGCCCTTGCTAACTTTCCTGATAAAGCTTTTCACTCTTTCACTAAGAGTTGTCATCCAGTATCTTCTTTGAAGGTAAAAGAGTAAGCAGTGTGTTACAGACAGATTCCTTTGAGGTTGTTCCGGTAAACTTAGTAAAGACAGGTCCCTCTGATTGCTGATAGATGAGTAAATAACCCCAGGTCCTTACCAAAAGCAACTATCCATTAAGAGAGGAAGCAGTCGTAAAAGCAGAGGGTCCGACGTCTCGTACGACCAACCTTGGGTTACTCTGGTCTTGCGCAGCTCGGATGCAGCGGGGCCGCCTCTGCACTACCGAGGCTGTTAATACCTGGGTGAGTTCCTCTCGCCCCTGGCTTAGAGGTTTCTTTTCCCTCTACGGGAGAGACCATACCCCTTTGAACGGAGTAGTCAGGTAGGCAGGTGCGCCTGCTTCTTACACGAGGGAGCAAGGGTCTTGCACCGCCTAGGTAACTAGGGATTAAACACGTGGCGCCCAACGTGGGGCTTGATTTGGCTGTTTAGCACAGGAGTCGAGCTTCAGAAGAACCTGAGTGGTAGGCTTATAATTTGTTTTCTTCCCAAACGGTTGTGAGCTCCACTTACATAATTTCGTGTTTAGTACGACCCTGAGAACGGTGTGAAACAGTTGATCTTTGAGGAGAAGAGTCTCTTGGAAAAGAACATTCTTACCGGTGTGGCCACAGAGGCAACGGTAGGAGGACAAGGACTGTTTCTCGCTAAGGACTGTGATTGTCACGAAGAGGTCCAGCCACCCTTACCCGAGTATCCAGGAGGACACGCAGTCAGCAGGAGCCGGACTGAATGACCCATGATGATACTCCTGGGGCCCATCCTGTTCGTGTACTGCTGGATTCAAGGACGCTTCCCTTGAGGGGGACTCTCTCTGGTGAAAAGACACAGTCAAAGAAGACGTTGTTGGAGCAAAGAGCAAAGACAACACATTCGAGTGAGTGCTCTGAGCGAGGCTCACGAGAAGAAGGAACGGGGAGCCGAGGTGGCCGAACCCGAGTATCAAGCTGTCGCTGAACCCGAAGGCCCTCAGCTGATACGAGACCTCTGTCGACTCTGGTTGTGCACGAGCGATAGGTCAAGAAGAAAAGAGGCGCGGAGACAAGCTCAGCGTCGAGTAACCAGTGAGCTGCAATCCCTCCCTGACTCAAACCGGAACGAGAGGCTTGGGAAAGCAGCAGCTCACCCCTGCTACCACTACCGGAGGTCGCAGGCAGCGACTCCAGAAGAAGACATGGCAGAAGGAGGTGCGAGACCCAAACACAGGGTGATTGCACCCCTGATGGACCACAGAAATCCAACTCAAATCCTCCTATGGGGGAAAGGACTAGACAACTGGGCTGAGAGTGCCAGACAGGAGTTCTCATCGCTGAACCCTTCCATAGACCCTGTACTACTAGCATCGGTGGTGGGAGGACAGATCAGAACAAATGGAAGAGCATTCGCCCAAGAGATGAGACGGAGTCCGGAGGGAGATCAAGTAGTTATGGTGGTCAGCCATCCGGACAAGATACCAGGAAATGACAGTGAAACACAAAACTGGCTGGCCTGGTGGCAGGACCTGCTGGTCAATTGGAAGGGAGGACCCATAACCCATTTAGTGAGCACCTCTGAAGAATACGACAGCACCGTGAAGATGTTGGCCAAAGAAGTGCAAGTTCACCCAGATCTGGTCAACCGCCAAGTCAAGGCCATTCCACAGCGCAAGGAGCATCAGGAGATCCTAAGGAAGCTGGGAGAACTGATGGCCGAGAAGAGGAAAAAGTGGGAGGAAACACATACTGCAATAGATGATGCTTTCTCCGGGGACTGGTCAGAAGATATGGAGATGACAGACCCTCTCCATAACAAAATAGAGTTACAACCGTCCGAGGGACCGGGACCATCTCATTTTTCACCACCACGCACACCAGCGCCCGGACCAGAACCAGATGACTCTATAGTAATCTCGTCAAGTCCAGAGGGACCAGAAGAGAGCGAGACATTCGACTGGCAGTCCCACCCAAGGCCACGCACTGCGGACATAAGGCCAGACAACCAACCGACTCAACAAGACAGGGAAGCCAGACAAGAAGAACCGGCTAGGCCTGTACAAGCAATAAGAGTGGTTGAACCTAATAGGACTCAAATGGCCGAACAAGCCAGAATAGTAACTCAGGCAGAGATAGCACGACCACTTTCTGTTGCAACAACGCCTGTACAACCGGCGGCAAGACCGAATGTGCCAGTTTCCCAGCCAATAGAACATGCACCAAAAGCAAAGGACAAGGCCTCCAGGGGAACGAGGACACACATGGCCGACTTAGATCCTCTACCATCAGGGGCATGGCCTCTGTTGAGGTACCGGAGCAGTGTCCTGTACCAGTACGTAGGAGACCTAAGGGACCTAACAGCGGATGGCCTACTAGTCTTCACTGATGACCGCTATAAACCCCGAAACAAGAGGTTCAAGTCCAACCTGAGGGACCTGATGGGAAGCGAATATAGAGGAGAAGTAAAAGAACGACTACAGAAACACCTGAACCAAAAGACAAGATTAAGTGTAATGGCCACCAGTGGAGGGGTAAGCCGCTACTGGTTCACATTACACATTCCCATCAGAGCCTACGAAGGACGGCATGAGCTGGAAACATATCAGAAGGAAATGGCAAAAAGATTGGAAGAAGGGATAGGTGAAGCGGTAGACCGAGGAGCTCGAAGAGTAGTGATGTACATGGATGGACTAAGGTCACATACCCTGACATGGATGGAAGCAAGAAGAGCTGCTGAAGTGGCTGGACAAGTGTACCTTGAACGAAGCCACTTGGTGCCGGCTAAGACTGAGATCGTGGTGGCATCCTCTCCCAAGCAGAATGAGGAGAGGTTCAATGCTGCCTTGGCTGGTGCTACTCCCTCTACCATGCCTCACACCCCTCAGAAGCGAGATATACAGCAATGGCAGTCCGAAGCTGCTGCATCCACACCAAAGCCCCAACCAGGAAGGGCTCCAGAACGGACCCCAGTGAAGAACCAACCATCACAGGGGACCAGAGGCAGTCGAGGATGGGACGTCAGCCCGAGTCCGTCACCTCCTCGTCGAAGCATACGAGAAGAAACGCTGGGTCCAAGCAACGTAACCGCAGGGAGAGAGAGTCAGTCCTCATGACAAGGGAGTGTGCCGGTACTGGACCAAGTCAAGGTACCAGACCCTGCTGAAGCAGAGCAACCAGTCTGCGCAGAACGACCTACTGGCATGGCACAACCTGGTGGGGAAGAACTAGCAAGACAACCTCCCGTAGACCCAATGGAAGAGGAGAACGACGACCAGGGTGACCACAGCCTGCGCTCTGCAGCCGAACCTCAAGACCCCCCAGAACAGGCACTAAAGTCAGGGATCTACAAGGGACGGAAGAGCAATGTACAGGTCCTCGACATCTACCGAGCCTCGGAGAGGCTGGCCCGAGACGTGCAATGGGGCCATGTGGAGACCAGAGACGGGAGAAAAGCCTACATACCCGAGGCAGGACAAAGTCATTACGCTATACCTCCAGCATGGCAGTATAAGCTGGATGAAGAGGTGAGAAGAGAGGTCCGGATGACTTGGGGAGAAATGGCCAACTTACTGATGACACCATCCTACCATACCTTGGTGGGCTACCGAGACCTGACCAAGAACTTCCGAGAGGGCTTCGTGGCAGTAATGTACGATATGATGCTAAGAAGACTGAAGCAAACAGCCTATGACCAAGCCAGAAAGGACTTGGCAATCTGTGGTGAGGTTGTAGAAGACCAAGATGACAGGGCCACCGTCATAACAATACCCCCGCAAGCAGCGGACCAAGGCAGTCAAGCCACTGCGACCGCTCCAGCTCTCCAACAACGGAGAGAAGGATCAACCATGGGGGGTTATGAAGGACTAAAAACCCTGAAGAATCTCATAAGAGCCATGAAGCCTGGAGAGACAGTTGAAGCCTACCTCCGCGAGACCTGGAGGATAGTTAAGAGCTGTGGGGTCTGTGAAGAGGCCAAGAAGAATTGGCTACAATTTGTTACCACGGAAGAAGTCGGTCAGGATGAGACGGCCCAAGAGATATATGACAGATGGGTCATACACGAGGAAGACGACGAAGATGCCTTCATCGCAGCTGCCCGTGACAAGCTGAAGCAAGGCCAGGCTTTGACTCCGCTCTGGCACCGAATGAAGACAGCGGTAACCCCTTCGAGATTCGTTGGTGTCCTGCGAAAGGTAATGAAGGGGGCCGAAAGTGAGCACCTCTTCGTCACCCTAAAAGCGGATGCGAAGATGGATCAAATCGAGGAAACCGTGAGGAAATGGGACTTGCTAAGGAGGCATTACGCCGACAAGCGTAAAGCAAAGCAAGGGACCAGTACTGAACAGCGGCCGAACCAGAAGTCAAGTCAATCATCAAAACCTGGTGAACCTAGTGCTCAACAGCCACGGCAGAGCGAAGGTCCGACACCAGCACCTCGCCAGAAACCTATGAAGAAAACCGGAGGGTTCATACCCGCTGAAGAATACAACAAGATGACACCAGAAGAAAAGGCAGCCCTTCGTGAGTCCCGCAAGGCAGCGGGCTCCGGAGGGGCGAGCCAATGATGGCCAACGAGGCGCGGGTCATAAAGGACCATGTCTACCGTAAGGGTGATATGCTCTTCTCGGATGTGGAGGGAGTACCCTATCTGGTGGACACAGGAGCTGAAGTGTCAATGACCCGCAGAAGCCTCAAACAGAAAGGACACTTGGACGTCATATTGGCGGACGGCTCCGCCAGACGGATGCCGTTTGGAATATGGAAAGGACTGGTATGGATCATAGGACCAAACAACTTGTTAACCTTGAGGGATGCAGAAGACCTACATAGGAAGGGAGCAAAGCGTCGTTCCCTCCAAGAACGCCTGGGGAAACTACAATCAAGAGCGGTTCAAATGGGACCAACAGGCTCAACTCAAGGAGGATGGTACAAGCCCGTAAATGTGCCCGCCGTGAAGGTGCAACAGATCCAGGAAAGTGATCTATCACCGGCTGGAAAAGAACGACTGGCTCGAATCCTGGAAGGGGTCATAGTGGCCCATTTTAAGAACGACTGTGGGGATTTGGGGCCCAAATACGTGCACATCATCGAAGGGGGAGTACATCCCCCAGTGAGGCAGTATCCACTGAACCCAGGAGCAGTGGCCGAGATGGACGTGATCGTCAACGAGCTACTAACATTGGGCATACTTCGTGAGGAACCATACCCTCTCACTAACAGCCCGATTCAAGCGGTGAAGAAGCCTGAGTCAGTAGGAGGAGGATGGCGACCCGTTATCAACTTTAAAGCCCTGAACCGAAGAACAGTAGCTAACCGAGCCAGCTTGATCAATCCCCAAGCATCATTGAAAACGTTACAAGTGAAGAAATACAAGTCATGTATAGACTTGGCTAATGGCTTCTTCTCACTAAGGTTAGCTAAGACCTCGCAAGGAAAGACAGCGTTCACCCATCGGGGAAAAGCATATGTGTGGCAAAGACTACCACAAGGGTACAAGAATTCACCCAATGTGTTCCAATCAGCGGTTATGCAAGTGTTGGAGGGACTACCCGTCGCAGTGTACATCGATGATGTGTTCATCGCAAGCGACACAGAAGAAGAACACCTAGACTTATTGCAAGCTGTGCTTGAAAGGGTCTCGAAGGCAGGCCTCAAGCTCAACCTCAAGAAATGTCAGCTAGCCCGATTCCAAGTCGACTACCTGGGTTTCCAAATAGCTACAGACTTGGGTCTCTCGGATGGGTACAGGCAAAAGATCGAACAGATCCTGCCGCCTACCACAGAGAACGAGCTACAAAGGATATTGGGACTTTGCAATTATGTCCGGGATCACGTCCCCCACTACCAGAAGCATGCAAGACCTCTGTATGCCCGGTTGAGGAAGAATGACAACGGGCAGGAAAACAACCACGGATGGCCATGGTCAGCAAAAGACCAGGAGCACCTGGAGAAGCTGAAGCAAGCCATCAAAGAAGCAGTAAGATTGGAACCAAGAAGTCTAACCACCCGCTTAGCCGCTGAAGTATCCTGCGAAGGAGACGACGCAGTGATAAGTGTTAAGAACGAAGGAGAAGGTCTAGTGACGCTATGGAGCTACACCTTGTCTTCGGTGGAAAAGAAGTATCCACAAGAAGAGAAGGAGTTGGCCGTACTCGCTAGATATTGGAGTGCCCTCAAAGACCTGGCCCAGGGACAAGGCATTAAAGTTACAACACAGAGCAACGTGCACCGGTTCCTAAGGAAAGAGACCATCGAAAGCACTAAAGCTACCAATGTGAGATGGGGAAGGTGGGAAGACATCCTACTGGATCCAGACCTTGAGATCGGGCAAGCAAACAGCCTCCAAGAAGCCTAAGGAGCCCCAGCAAGAGAAGGAACAACCGATCGAGTGGATCCTCTATACTGATGGGTCCAGGAAAGGTGATGACCGATTTGCCTATTGGGGCTTCATCCTCCGACAGAATGGAATAGAACGAGTGCGTCGGCGAGGAAAGGCAGTTGGCAGTGCACAAGTAGGAGAAGTCACAGCAGTTCTGGAAGGATTGCTGGAAGCCATGAACCGACATGTGACAAGAGTACAGTTGGTAACAGACAGTTACTACTGTGCCCAAGCGCTCAAAGAAGACCTAGCCATTTGGGAAGAAAATGGCTATGAAGGAGCAAAAGGAAAGCAAGTGGCTCACAGTGAGCTATGGAAGAAGATAGCCAAGCTACGCCTGAGTATGGAAATAGAAGTAGTCCATCAAAGGGCCCATACCAAGGAGGGGGCCCATTGGCAAGGGAACGAACAGGTGGATCGTTTCGTGCAAGAAAGAAAAGTTGTAGTGGTAGGGTGTGAGAAGTGGGATGCGACGCCTAAGGGGAGGATAGTCCCACAGGAATCCGTGGGGAGAGTGGTGCAGGCCGTACACGAAGCGCTTGGCCATGTTGGCCCACTACCTACACGGAAAGAGTTGGAGCGACTGGAACTTTGGATCACGGATAGAGCCATACGTGCTGCCTTAAGAAACTGTGAGGTGTGCGGACGATACAACGCAGGCCGCAGAGGGCAACGAGCGGATGGCCTAACCATCAAGAGCACAATCCCATGGGGCTCAGTCTGTATGGACATCGCTGGGCCCATGGGGGTCAAGGGTATGAAAGGAGAAAAGTACCTGATTGTGCTTGTGGACACTATGTCGGGACAAGTAGGGCTAAAGGCAGTGAGATGTGCCAACGCCAACAGTGTGCTACGCACCCTGGACGACGGGTGTATGTGGCTCGGTATACCGAAAGAACTGAGGACAGACAACGGGACACCGTTCAAGAATGCTTTGGTGGACAGATGGTGCCAAAAGTGGGGAGTAGAGCGAATCTACTCACCCCCTTACACTCCTCAAGCCAACGGGGTCGCCGAAAGAACCATCGGCCTGATCAAGAACTGGTTAGGAAAGAACGCCAATGGCAAAGAGTGGAGTACCAAGACATTGGAGATCGCGGCTCAACTCAATGGGAGGTGGAGACGAGATAGACCCTCCCCCTCAGAGGAGTTGAACCAACGCCCCTTTGAGACGCTGGAAAGTGGGCGGAACCCAACAAAAAGGGAAGACCAGAAGCCCACGGGACCATTCAGTGTTGGACAGCGAGTGTGGATCAAGGCAAGAGACATACCCGGCAACACTGCAGTGAAAGCAAAGTACGAGAAGACCGACATAGTGGAAGAAGTGTTAGACCGAAACACAGTGCGGTTGAAGAAGAAAGGGATCCAAGGAGTGGAGCAGTTGAAGCCCATACCCAGGACTCCAACTCATACCAAGGAATAACTAGAGGAAGAGATGGCCAGCCAACACACTGCAGAACCAACCTTTATTGAACTGGCCATCATCAAGGGACTGGTTATCACAAGAAGAACCATGAATGGCATTTGGGCCGGACGAGCGTTTACCCTGCTGGAAAACGCTAGAAGAGGATGCCTGACTGATCAGGTGGAGAAAGTGAGATGGTACAAAGCTGACTTTGATTGTGCCGTCTGCGGAACGGAGAAAGAGTTACCCACCGTGTGGAGCGGACCAAGCTTCATGCGACCTCTCAGTCCTCCTGACCAGGACATAGGGAGGATGAGAAATCTGGTGAGACATCACCCTGCCAAGGTAATGGACACCTATGTCTGTTCCTGCTGTAGAGGAACGCAACTCCTGAGGCTGCAATTTCGGGAGCAATGGGATGTCGGGTTCCCCGGCACCGAGCGACTTGATCAATGTACGTGCACCTGGAACGGGAAGATCCTGTGGTACTGCCCGATGTGCCTCGGAGGCCTCGGGAACGGGCAACTGATCGACGCAGGACGCTCTGGAGGATGGAGAGTGACACGAGCCGTAAGCCCTTTGGCTCCCTTGATGCCCTTCAGAGGGGGCTGGGAGCTTGAAACCAACATGACAGTAGAAGGCCAAGACAAAATGCGCCAGCACTGGACAGGCTGCGGTGCCGCATTACAAGCAATGTGGCCACTCCATGTATGGCCAGTTAGACAGCATCCAGTGGTCGAAGGATCGGAACGAGCCCCTCAAGTTATGAGAGTGTACCGACCACTCGACTGGCGCTGGGCAAAGACAAGGCTCAATGGCCGGGAAGGACCTGGCCACTGGGAGCTTATAACATGGGCCAAGCTCGTGTCTGAAGTCATCAACAGACCAGACCTGCCACTAAGAGAAGCAGCGCCTGTGCAGGCCAAGAGCCCGCAAGGATGCAACCTGTTTGCGTACACCACTGCTCTAGATGGATGGAAGAGACAGATGCTGTATCAGTACAAGGAAGCCAAGTACACGATAACACCCGAGGATCCTGAAGTTGATGGGCAGCTACAGATACCAGGGTCCAGGGCTTCATGGAGTCTGGCTCCAAGTCACAGGGAACAAATCACCGAAGTCACGGTGAGAGTGAACATGGCATTAGTGCCATACCAAGGGCTCTACGGTGTGGGACTGGACGTGGAGGTACAACCCAAACCAAGTCTAACCCGTGCCGAGTCAGCAATGAATCATTCTGGCTCGGAGGAGGAGCTAGTAATAGATGAGTCAAGAGGGCTGGAAGAAGAAAACCCGGCTCCCGTGGAAAGCACAATCCCCCTGGAGGGGGCCGGCCTAAAAGAGGAGGGACCTTCTCAGGTTGAGGGAAAAGGCACTCAGACAGTGCGATTCGTCATCAAAGAAGAAGAGATCGTTGAAGAGGAAGAAGCTGACGCTGCAGTAAAACAAGAGTACCGCAGAGTCGCCAGGAAACAACAAAAGCCCAAAAAGCGGACATCAGAAGACGACAGGAAATGGTGGATGTGGTACAAACGGTCTCCCACTGGTGATCGACAATGATGCCCATATTCATAAAAGAAGCATGGGAACGGACCAAAAGAAACCCAACCGAAAGCGGACCGATAGACGTACTACCCAAGAAAGACTATGGCCTTAATTGTTGTTCAAGAGCCTCAGATAATTACTGGGCCCAACGTAGTGTTTGGCTGAGAAATGGTAACTTAGAAGATCCAGCGGAAATAAAGAAAATTAGATCCTTCACTTTGAAGAAAAGTTTGGCACACCGAGGAGGAAGAATGGAGTGTAGACCTTATCCATGGCCTCCAGATTATGACCGCAAAGATTATGATGAGAATCGTCCTGAGTGGGCCCCATGGATCCTCAACACCTGCCAGATGACAATTAGCGGGAAGCCACTCAAAATAAGATGGGGACCCAACTACGCAGACCCGCTTCAGGGGGAATACATAGACCTTCAGTTGGCTGGAATGTTACTCTGGACGACTAGCAAGGTCATGTACCTGAAGTTGGAAGCAAGAATTCGAAATACCAATAAATGGCTCATTGAAAACACTCAGCTGAGCCTAAGAACTACCAGCAGGAAAGTAGAAATAATCTCCAAGCTACACAAGGTTGGCTCTTGTCTTTACAGCCATCCATTCGGCAGACAAGGATGGTGGAGGCAGACCCTCTTCGGAGAAAATGAAGACCAACCCTTGTATGAGGAGGTTGTACAGGTCACGCCAAACAGAAGAGATCATCAACTAGATAAAGTAACAGAGGGATACCCAAGACGATGGAAAAAGGAGGGGCCATCACTCCCTGTTAAAGAATGGTATGTGACGTCATGGAAGTGGGTGTGGCGGGGGTTGGACTGGCTCCTAGAAGGAGAGAAAGCAGTTTATTATCAGCCCCTGAAGGAGCAGAGAGTCATTGCTGTTCCAAGGCCCAAGCTGAAACGTCGGAAGAGAAGAAGGAAGAAAAGATGGGATCCGGCAGTGACCGGGACTACGTCCAACTAGCCCGATTCACCCGACATCTCCGAGCGCTGCTAGACAACCCACCACCTGAACCCGACCCTGGGCATCACTACGAATTGGGACCACTATATGACGAACCAGGCCCTGAACCCGTCTATGAGAACACTCGCAGCAGCACTCCTGACCACACTTATGAGACGCCTCGACCAAGAAGAAGAAGAAGACCCCCTCAATGGCTCATCTTATCTGCAGCAATGATAGTAGCTGCAGGGATATTGGGCATAGTGGCCGCTTTACTCTATGGAGTGAGTGGGGAGGCCACTGCCCTACAAGTAGTAACGCCGCAGCCAGGAAAAGAGCAGCCGGCGTTGGACCTGATCGAGGTCCGATACAGGACCACCAAAAGATTCGCCCAGAGATGCTGGGACGTAGAAGAACACCGACTAAGCCTCACCTGGAGACCCAAGTACATAGCCTGGGATCCGGTCACAGCGGAAGCAAGGTACGAGGCCGTCGGGAAAGTCAACAGCAACCACAATACCACAGCCCTGGAGGGAGAAACCCAAATAACGACTAATACTGACCTCATAGAACAGCTCGGAGAGCTAGGGCTCATTGGCACAGATTGGACTATAAGTCAAGCTTGCTTGGAAAACTCAAGTGACCAAGTACAAGTAACAGTGCAACAATGGATCCAAGAGAACACCAGAAACATCTCCTGTAACTGGCTCTGGAAGGAAAGCGAAGCTCCGACCTGGCACTGCAACTACGTATGTGTACCAGTTCCGAGGCAAGCCAACCAAGGGATGTGGAAGAAGGACATGGTGCTTGATGCTCCATACCATCCTGATGAAGAAACATGCGAGAGCCTGAGACCGCAGTGTGACCTGAGCACGGAGGAAAACACAGCAACACCAATTCCAACAACAGAGGGGCCCAAGGTGAGGCCAAGGCCCACTGAATCCTGGTTCTGCATTGAATCGACCCCTTCTGAAGAAGCCCCAACGCCGGAATCAGCATGGATGCTTGTAAAGAACTGGACAAAGACCCAGGGCAACAACGTCTCGTTTCAGGCTGAGAAAGCGTATAAGGGCAAGAAGGTACATCAAGCCATTCCCTATACGCTTCAACATCCCCAGGTGCCAGTACCCAACAGAAGTGAACTCACCTATCGGAACCACCATGGGCTCGACAAAAGCAGTCGATATCACCAAAGTGGCTGACTGGATGCCCCAGGTGGATGGCATGCTGACTCTCCTGCAGAAAAACCTATCAAAGGATTCACAAGTGTACAAAGCACTACAGAAGATACGACGCCAGAATCCACTGGAGATAGCCTGTATGAAAGCCATAGCCAACCTGGATAGGTGCTATTGGAGTTTCGGTAAGACTTGTGCTAAGAACTTTCTTGTGCTGACCCGAACTGCAATAACAGGTCAGACAGGAGGAGTACAGGTCGGCACTTGGCTAAACAACTCACTGCCATGGGTCTGGAAGAAGAATCTACGGCATTATGTGGGTGCCTGGAGCAAGCAGTTTTTCAACATGTCAGGAGTATATGGCCCAATCGACAGCGACTTTCTGGTGCAACTGTTGCCAAACCCCGACGACCTACACGGTGTGGGGAAAGACGACTTCCACCGGATCGATCAATGTGTGGTCAAGAAAGCATACCAGAGTCTGAATGGAACCGAGTGGTGGAACAACGGAGTATCACCTCGTTGCACTTTGAACGAAGTCCAAGAGGGAATAATCCCCAAGTGGATCTATGATTGTGGAGAACTGTTGAAGAATGGAACTATGAAAGGAGTTCTACAGGCATGGGAAGAAAGACACACCAGGGACGAAACCCACACTTGGTGGGGTCTGAGTCCTGAAGAGGTCAAGCTCTGGGTCTTACCCTGCCTCGCAGAGACTGACAGCTATTGGGTGAGATACCAATATGTGGCTACAGTCTACTCGAAAGAACGAACCCTCTATTGGGACCCGAGGAGACCACCAACAGGGATGCAACCAAGGCCCTGGAGGATGAATTGCAACCACGACAAGACCGTCTGTAGAGTGACATTGGCAAGAGGAAATTGTCAGACAGTTGACGCCTGGAAGAAGCGCTGTCAAGACTTCTACAATGGCTCATATGACGCCTACGAGCTTGGAGCTACGTGGGAGAAACACAATGGAAGATGGAAACGAGCTATCGTACCAGCTCAGGCACCATGCCTGGTCAGACTAACAGGACCAGGTATAGCACGAAGACAGAACAGATGGCTGGAGGTCCTGCCTGAAGTGGCACAAGCTACCTACTTCATGGCTGAAGGACATGCATTCCGACAGAACCTCTGTAAAGGGCAAGAGATCCAAGGCTTCGAATGGATAGGACCCAATCGTCTGTACAACCCAGGAACTTGCTATGCACCTAAAGAACACTGGCTACACTGTGGCATCGGACCCCTGGAGCATGAGTGCAACTGGATTGAAGTCACTGGGAAAGTGTTCGCCAGGACAGCAGACACTGTGGTCCAAGGAGTGATTGGACTAGCGGATGGAGTAGCCTCCACAGTGGGAGGATGGCTTGGCAGTCTAATGTCCAAACTGTGGCCATGGATGCTGATGGCAGCAGGAGTGATCTTCGCCTCCATCGCACTACCACTTGTAATCAAGGGAGGAATCAAAGCCCTGAGGAAGAAGAGGAGCTCGGAATGGGCCACCCTTCACGCCTGCAGCCAAGACAAGACTGCGAGGCAGAAAGAAGATGTGACCTGGGACTCCGCCCTCAGCTGGAAGGCGGTGCTACCAGTGACCAATCAGGCGCTACCAGTGACCAATCAGCAGCTGGCAGACCAAAAGAGGAAGTTGACTCACCGGACGTCCGAGGGAGGAGCCGGGGGTGGAGCCAAGCTGGCTATAAAAGAAGGAGCTGGGAGCAGCTCCACACAGTTTGATCCTCGAGATCACTAGAGCACGTACCGGGTAAGAGAAGGTAAGCAAGCATAACCATGGACTCTGGCAACAGCAGCAGCTTAACACCCCAGAATGGGACATCGGGAACCCTGGGACGGCCTGGGGCGATTCAATATGTAAGTGAAACTGAATTTTGGGTTCTTTTCTCTTGTTGGGCTTTCTACGGAGGTACGGGGATATGGGTTAGTTTCCAACCTTTACGGGTGGTTGTAGCATTTCTACTGATAAGCAAAGTCATAGTGCTTAGGCTGTTGTATGGGGTGCGGAGCTTGGGACTGGGTCTCTTTGTAGTGTACCTTATGAGCCGAATGCCTATTGACCCTACCACCTGGGTAGGGAAAGGGAAGATAGTGCTACTCCTGATTTGGGTGGGGATGGACATAGCTTCAGCGTTCGTAATCCCATTTCTCTATGCCACTGTAGTGTTAGAAGGCCTGTTACTGCTTCTCCTCCTAAGCCACATGGTGAGCCTAGTAGCCAGCCTTAAGCTCGGAGGGAAACGGGCATGGTGGATAAGGATAGGGGCTCTAGTAGGATGGGGAATAGTATGGGGAATAATAGCCACACTAGTGTGGTTAGATATAGTTAGTCAACTGTGTTTAGTTGCCTGGTTCATGACTTATGCTGCCTCCTTCCCGGTTACGGCTCGAAGACGGGCAGGGAGCACGACCATGTCATCGCCAAGGTTGCCCGCGGCGATATGGCATGTCACTTCCTCGCCTCAGCCGACACGTTAGAGGGCTCTCTAGCGTCTCTCTTTTCTTTCTTTCCTTTCCACGAGCATGCTAAGAAAGACTGTTGAAAGACTCTGTTCTACAACCTATAGACAATCCCCGAATGCCTGGCATGTGGGAACAAAGACATGGACTTCGCCTGGGTGAGAGATGACTCCTTCTGGGGGTTCTGCTGTTTCCCATACCAAAGATGCTGCTACGAGTGGTCCATCGCCACTGACCAGACACCGTATGGGGTGTACGTCAAGGACGGCTGCGAGCTACCCCTGACCGAGATGAGGTGTGTGCCATTCAGCATCGTACAAGCCAAAGCGGTGGAAGTTCGCCGAGTGTATGGGGGAAGACTCCAAACCATACACAGTTGGAGGAACAAGAAGCATCGCAGAGTCGGCCACTTCGAGGAGGTCATCCACTCCACGTGGAGGTTCGCAAACGGCACCCATACCACATCAACTCACCTAAGCTGTGGGATGTGCATCGGCCTGGGGCCATGGGGCCACACCATGCCGACAAAGCACCTCCTCTCCCGACCAGGCTTAAACCCTCCAATCGTTACCGTCATTGGAGAAGCAAGACCAGACCAGCAAGACGAGCGGTCATCCCCAGCAAAGATGCGACGCCAAACCGGAACCATCGTCTCCTCCCAAGAGCTTGAGACCGGTGAGCAGGAGGGCCGCAGAGGCCCTCACACTCCGGAACCAGTGGAGGAGGATGCAGCTGAGGAAGGACGGGTGGGCAACCGACTCGCCGACCTTACATGGAACCCGCCTTCTCCAGCCACGGAAGCTGCCGTGGAAGACATCGTCCGTGCAGTCTCGACTGTCCAGACCCTGCTCGAGGCTCTGGAAAGACTGGCTGCTGACCAACAGGCAGGAGGACCGCTTTCAGTGGCAGAGGGGCACCCAGCTGAGCTACATGGGTGACCTTGCAAGCCCCGTGAGTCCTGATGGGCCTGCAGGGGACAAGGCCTAAACCGTCAAACAAATGTTGGACTGGTCTGTGTGGACTTGATGTTACAATACTCGGTCACAGTATAGAGTAAATCCGACATTGTTACGGGGAACGAACGGATTCACGAAGGGGGTGTCGAGTGACCTAGGTACAACACCTCTTAAAAGGCCAACTTTTATACCAAAAGTACTTGTAATAATCAAGGAACAAAGCACAGTCTAGCATGCTCAAACACTCTGTCGCTTTTAGGAATGTAACCATATAACACACAAGTTAGTTGGTACCTCATGTTAGTATACATGTGCATTTATAGGGACAAACACACACACCATTGCAATACACGTCAATAGGGATACTTGCATAACTATCGCAATGCTTAAAGCACTTATATTATGATGTTATAATCAGTATTATTCAGTAACATGATTTAATAGAAGCATATAGTCCTATGGCCTTGAGAATGTCAAACAGAAACAACAGGTTGATGTCTAAGGATGTATGAAAACAAGTGTTAATGTTTCACAAGTTGAATGTCAGGTTCCAATGTTGGTGCTGAACTGAATGTTAAAATAACATGTTGTGATGTTAAAATAACATGTTTTGATACTAAAATGTTAATGATTATAAGATAACTGACGCCAATGTGAGCTCCTCCATAATCATTAAGCCACAAAGTAGAACATTAAGTTTCGGTAGTCTGGTGAAAGGCCACTAGGGGTCATAGTCATTGCAGTACAATGGCGAAGCCAGGCAACCCATATAAGGACATCCTTAGGAGTTCAGCTGAGGACACCGAAGGAGTCATCTGCGGTCAACCACTGAGTTCATCTCGGGACAGGATGATGACCAAACATGGCAGTCCAGGACGGGTCAAACGAGGACACAAGTTCAACCAAGGAGATGAGTCATGCTGAATCAGCGCGGTCGGGGAAAGTACAAGCTATTCTGGGAAAGACACTCCTCTGGGAGGTCTCAGAATGAGGTAATGGACACTCCCATGAGCAGGCGGAGACTGAAGACAGCATAAAAAGAGGACGCGCTCTACAATCGAGGCTGGCTCCAGGCGATCCTCTCATGGATCGCATCTCCAAAGCTCCAAGGCTCGCAACACAGCTCTGGGACTGCTGAAGGAAGATTGGACTCAACTCATCTGCCCAGCAGAAGGAGAAGACTCCGTCTTTCAGATGAACCTGAGACACCAACTGAAGATTTTGTCTGCGGCGCTACCGAGAGAAGAGCTGAGCCTGAGTGAGCACGGAGCCAGTCACCGCAGCGGTCCCCAGCCTTGCCGCTCTCGGGAGCAACTTAGAGCCGTTAGGACAACCAGGGAAGGTCGAAGGCCTGATCACCCGACGCCCGACCCGCATCAACTAAACTTATCCCCAAGAAGCGAACTCATTCTCACTGGACTTTTTGTCTTCACTACCGGCTTCATCATCGGGGTAGGACTGAGGCACTGGCCTGCGGCCTTGCGCTTCTTTCTATCTAGGTACATGTGAGTGGAGCTCATTGCGGCTAGTCTGACATTGTGTACAGTATATCCTTATAGTTAATAGAGTACCTGCTTCAATGCCCTTGCTAACTTTCCTAATAAAGCTTTTCACTCTTTCACTAAGAGTTGTCACCCAGTATCTTCTTTGAAGGTAAAAGAGTAAGCAGTGTGTTACAGACAGATTCCTTTGAGGTTGTTCCGGTAAACTTAGTAAAGACAGGTCCCTCTGATTGCTGATAGATGAGTAAATAACCCCAGGTCCTTACCAAAAGCAACTATCCATTAAGAGAGGAAGCAGTCGTAAAAGCAGAGGGTCCGACGTCTCGTACAACCAACCTTGGGTTACTCTGGTCTTGCGCGGCTCGGATGCAGCGGGGCCGCCTTTGCACTACCGAGGCTGTTAATACCTGGGTGAGTTCCTCTCGCCCCTGGCTTAGAGGTTTCTTTTCCCTCTACGGGAGAGACCATACCCCTTTGAACGGAGTAGTCAGGTAGGCAGGTGCGCCTGCTTCTTACACGAGGGAGCAAGGGTCTTGCACCGCCTAGGTAACTAGGGATTAAACAGTTCGATGCCGCTAATCTTTGAATAAAACCATGGCTTGCTAAAAGTAAGAAGTTGATTGGAAAATGCAAACATTTACAGGTCAAAGGACAGACCAACATATAGTTGGTCTCACATAAAACATCTCACTTCACACCGGTGAACATCCAGGGAGCGGACATAGAATTGGTAGACAGCTACAAATTCCTGGGTGTTCACCTTAACAACAAGCTGGACTGGTCCATCAACACCCACGCCCTCTACAAGAAGGGCCAGAGTCGCCTCCACCTGCTGAGGAGACTGAGGTCCTTTGGTGTGTGCAGGACTCTTTTACGGACCTTTTATGACTCTGTGGTGGCCTCAGCCATCTTCTATGCTGTGGGCTGCTGGAGAGGGGGCAGCACGGACAGGGACAGGAGCAGGATCAATAGGCTGATCAGGAGAGCGAGCTCTGTCCTGGACGGTCCTCTGGACTCCGTGGAGGAAGTGGGGGAGAGAAGGATGTTGGCTAAGCTGACATCCATCATGGACAACACCTCTCACCCGCTACATGACACTGTGGGTTCCCTTAGCAGCTCCTTCAGCAGCAGACTGTTACACCCACGGTGTAAGAAGGTGAGGTTCCGCAGGTCCTTCATACCGACCGCTGTCAGGCTCTACAACACCTGCACCACCTGAACCATGTTGTAGTGCTTTACCTTACTGTTCTCTTTACTTGTCTTGCTTGCTTGCTGCTGTAACAAGTAAATTTCCCCGCTGTGGGATCAATAAAGTACATACAATACAATACAATACAATACAATAAAGATATATCCAAGCGTTTTCCGGTCCATCCAGCCACAGTACAGAGCATCATTAGGAAGTTCAAGGTGTTCCACACAGTGAAGAACCTGAAGAGACCTGGAAGGAAGCCCAAAGTCTCAGCCAGGCATGCAAGACAAGTGGCACGGGCGGCCACCATCAACCCTCGGATCACCACCAAGGAGATGTTACAGGGCCTCAGTGACAAAGGGGCCAGTATCTCAAGACAGACACTCCAGAGGACATTGAATAGGGCAGGACTCAATGGACGCCAACCATGGAAGACTCCACTCCTCAAACCCAACCACACAAGATCGCGTCACTTGGATGAAGAAGAGGCATTTTGGTTGTTGATTTTATGGTCGGAGGAGATGAAGATGGAGCTCTTCGGACACAGAGACGTGGCTTACGTTTGGCAAAAGAAGGGTGAAGCTTTCAAACCAAAGAACAGAGTGCCAACTAGGAAAAGGCTTCTTGAGACGTCATCTGTACTTCTGTGTAGAAGGTGTCGGACGTTTCGCTCCTCATCCGAAGAGCTTCGTCAGCAAACTAATAAGTGCTGGTAGCTTAGGCCTTAAATATAGTAAGAGTGGGCGGAATTGGTGTGCCAACACCCTCCTCCTATTGGTTCGTTACACTAAGCCTGGGCGGAGCAGTGGTATAATCCTATCCTGTTATTCACACCTACGATAAAAGGGAAGTGTCGCTCCCTGGATTGGGTATGAACGACTCTGATACTGGCTTGTTAGCATCTATTGTTCTGGCTCGGCCCTGCCTTCACCTCATTTGCAAGACTAAGAGCTGTGGGTTTTGGTCTCAGTAACCTGCTGAACACAGGGTCCAAATTGAACCTCAAACCACCATTCCGATTCAATGATGGGTTCTGTTGTTTGACAAAAATAGCTTCCTTTACTCCTCTTTCAAACCATCTGTTTTCTTTGGCCAAAATCTTTACCTCGCTGTCCTGAAAAGAGTGATTGGTAGCTTTCAGGTGTAGATGTACTGCTGATTGAGGACCACTAGCATTGTCCCTGCGATGTTGATAAAGCCTTTTTTGGAGCATTTGCTTAGTTTCCCCAATGTAGTGCTCTTTGCATTCCTCATCTTTACAGTGGATGGAATAGACCACATTGCTCTGTTTCTGGTTTGGAGCCTTGTCTTTAGGATGCACTAATTTTTGTCTCAGGGTATTTACTGGTTTGAAATAGGTAGGAATTTTGTGTTGCCATAAGATCCTCTGGAGTTTTTCGGAGACCCCCGCTACATAAGGGACTACCACTCCTCTCCTTTTTGCTTCTGTGGGCTTTTGGGTTTCTTTCCCTACTCTCTTCTTTTGACATTTGTTAAAAGCCCACCGTGGGTACCCACAGGTTGAGAGCGCTCTCTGGACATGTTGTGTCTCCTTTTTCTTTCCCTCAGCACTAGTTGGTATTTGTTCCGCTCTATGTTGGAGGGTCCTAATAACCCCTAGTTTATGTTGTAGTGGATGGTTTGATTCAAAAAGCAGGTATTGGTCAGTGTGTGTGGCCTTTCTAAAGACCTCTGTAAGTAGCTGTCTGTCCTTTCCTATAATTACCTTGCAGTCTAAGAAGGCTAGTTGGTTTTCTTTAGTGTCCTCGCGAGTAAATTTGATATTGGTGTCCACCGCATTGATGTGATCTGTGAAAGACTGAATTTCTTGTTTTTTGATTATGACAAAGGTGTCATCCACGTATCTAAACCAGTGCCTTGGTTTTGTCCCTGAGAAGGATGTGAGAGCCTGTTTCTCCATCTCTTCCATGTACAGATTCGCCACTATGGGTGAGACTGGTGAGCCCATAGCACAACCATGAATTTGTCTGTAGAATTTCCCTCTAAACTGAAAATATGTGGTGTTAAGGCAAATTTCCAGTAATTGGCAGATGTGGTCAGCACTAAGTTTTGTTCTCCGATGCAGAGTTGAGTCCTCGAGCAGTCTCTTCCTCACCACCGAGACTGCTGCTGAGGTGGGGACAGATGTGAAAAGTGAAGTCACATCATAAGACACCAAAGTTTCCTCTGGCTCCAATCTGAGGTCTTTGATGCTCGCCACAAACCCTTTTGTGTTCTCTATATGATGATCAGTGTTGCCTACCAATGGGGATAAGACTGTTTTTACATATTTCGCTACATTGTACGTGTACAATAGATGCTAACAAGCCAGTATCAGAGTCGTTCATACCCAATCCAGGGAGCGACACTTCCCTTTTATCGTAGGTGTGAATAACAGGATAGGATTATACCACTGCTCCGCCCAGGCTTAGTGTAACGAACCAATAGGAGGAGGGTGTTGGCACACCAATTCCGCCCACTCTTACTATATTTAAGGCCTAAGCTACCAGCACTTATTAGTTTGCTGACGAAGCTCTTCGGATGAGGAGCGAAACGTCCGACACCTTCTACACAGAAGTACAGATGACGTCTCAAGAAGCCTTTTCCTCGATGGACAACTCCTGTACGACTGAGAGCCTACACAGACAGAGTGCCAACTGTTAAGCATGGAGGCGGAAGCATAATGCTGTGGGGCTGCTTCTCAGCGAGTGGGACCGGGAACCTCGTTAAGGTTGACGGCATCATGAAGAAGGAACAGTATATCAAGATACTCCAGGAGAACATCAGACAGTCTGCTGTGAAACTTGGTCTCGGTCAACATTGGATCTTCCAACAAGATAACGACCAAAACATACCGCCAAAATAGTCAAGAAATTATTTTAGGAAAACAAAGTCAATGTTTTGGAGTGGCCAAGTCAAAGTCCGGACCTCAACCCCATCAAAAATCTCTGGAGGGAACTAAAGGTGAAGGTCATGGCAAGAAAACCCACCAATTTGAAGGACCTGGAGAGAATTTCGAAGGAGGAGTGGGCCAAAATTCCTGTGGAAACATGCCAGAACCTAGTAGTTAACTACAGGAGACGTCTTGAATCTGTAATTGCAAATAAAGGCTTTGCCATTGATTATTAAGTCATGTAAGTCATGTTATAGCATGGGGTATGAATACTTATGAACATGACATTTTTTGTAAATTTGTGAAATAAAACACAAATAAGAATGAAATTCCCCAAAAATACATATGCTGTATTTGTGAAAGCCTGGTGCAACCCTTTTATGTCATTTTTTGCAGAATAAATGCAATCTGAAAAGAAATATACAAGAAATACCAAAAAAATGCCAGGGGTATGAATACTTATGAGCACAACTGTATGTTCATTCTTCAAGAATCCAGAGCCAAACCGCTGTGTCTCATGTGCTCTGAAACTGTAGCGTGCAGTCTGAAAAATCTACGAGAGTCGTAGCACATTCATTTACAGCACAGCAACCTGCAAATGAGTCTTCACCAAGGATTGTATGGATATTGGAGCACAACATCTTTGGCTGACGGGAGAGTGGTGGAGGGGTGCTTCTGCGGCAGAGATCTTACTCGAAGGTAAACAATGTACTGTTGTACCTTTTCTCTTAAAGAAACACTTATTCAATGATTATTTAATAGGTTGTTTTCAGAGAAACCCGTGCAGTTTTATTTAACTTAAAAATGAGTCTCTTATGTTCATTCATTGTTCAGTCAAACGTTTTATTATTTATGTGAAATTAGGTGCCAAAATAAGTGTGTTACACATATTGAAATTGAGAGTTGGATAATATCGGCATATCAGACATCCCTAATGAATACCCAGTGGTCCTGACCCGCTTGGACCTGTGCAGGGGGTTTCCCTCTCTGGGGTCAATGACCACTTGATATAGGGACCTTGGGGTCAGTGAACTCTACCTAATGAGCTTTAGCTGTCTCTAAATTAAAGCTGTCACATGTTTAATACAGTACAAGCTTTGAGGGTGATAAGGAAAGTGAGTGAATGTTGAGCTGGGATGTGTAGCTAATGAGACGAGGTCAGCTTGCCTCATATGAGGCAAGATGAGATGAGAGCCGAGAAAGAACGGAGAGATGCAAAGAAATCACGATCAAAGTCGTCTTTATTGCATAGAATGTATGCGACACAAACATAAAATGACATTTATAGCGCTGCACATCGAGTGTATGCTCAACAATACACAATAGTACAAACACACTGGCTACACTTCAAAGATCACTTCCTATCGCTAATAAAACAGGTAAGTGTTGTTGAAGTTAGAGGACACCTTGGAGCATACACTGTATGCATATACTACTACATAGTACATATATACGTAGTACATATATATACTGTACATAAACTACTATAGTATACTGCTATTACAGAACATTGTCATAACACAAACACAATTTCATGACTGTTGATGTGCACTGCTGCAGCGAAACAGTAAGGTGAGGAAAACACCACAATCCACGGTGTTCTCAACTGAAGTTGTATATCTTCTGCTCCTAGCAACACACTAACTTGGAACTCCTGAGGAAATGTGGTGTCATACACGCAGTACATCATCACTTTCTAGGTAACTTCTCACGTCACATTACAATTCTACGATTTGACAAAGTTTTTAACAGAAACTGTCTAGGAAAACATTATTCTGTGTCGTGTGTCCGCATGTGCACTGTCAAACTTTTCTTATGAGAATATTTTTTACCACAAACTAAACAACTAAAAGGTTTTTCTCCTGTGTGTGTTCTCATGTGTGATGCCATACTTACTTTCTGAGTGAATCTTTTAGCACAAACTGAGCATTGAAAAGGTTTTTCTTGTGTGTGTGTTCTCAAGTGTAATTCCATATGTACATTTTGAGTGAACCGTTTACCACAAACTGAACAACTAAAAGGTTTTTCTCCTGTGTGTGTTCTCATGTGCGATGCTATATTTTCTTTCCGCGTAAATCTCTGTTCACAAACTGAGCATTGAAAAGGCTTTTGTTCTGCATGAGTTCTCACGTGTGATTCCATATGTACATTTTGAGTGAATCTTTTACCACAAATTGAGCAACTAAAGGGTTTTTCTCCTGTGTGTGTTCTCATGTGTGATGCTATATTCTCTTTCCTTGTGAATTTCTGACCGCAAACTGAGCACTGAAAAGGTTTTTCTCCTGTGTGTGTTCTCATGTGTGATTCCATATGACCATTTTGAGTGAATCTTTTCCCACAAAGTGAGCAACTAAAAGGTTTTTCTCCTGTGTGCGTTCTCATGTGTGATTCCCTATTACAATTTTGAGTGAATTGTTTACCACATACTGAACAACTAAAGGGTTTTTCTCCGGTGTGTGTCCTCATGTGTGATACGATTGTTACCTTTTGAGAGAATCTTTTATCACAAATTGGACAACTAAAGGCCTTTTCTCCTGTGTGTGTTCTCTTGTGTGATTCCATATTACAGTTATGAGTGAATCGTTTGCCACAAAATGAACAACTAAAGGGTTTTTCTCCAGAGTGTGTTCTCATGTGTGACATCATATTTGCCCTTTTAACAAATCTTTTGTCACACTTTGGGCAACTAAAGCCTTTTTCTGCTGCGTGTGTTCTCATGTGTCCAACAAAATCCCTTTTAATAGAAAAGCTTTTAGCACAAACTGAGCAGGTCAAATGTTTTTTACCCGTCTCCTTTTTAGAACATTCAGAGTGTTTGTTGTCGGTGTGAGTCTTCATATCACCGTCACAGTCTGTATCGCTGCTCAAAGCTTCTTGGGTGTGGTCCCAGTCTTCATCCTCAGGAGAGTATGACGTTGTGTGATCACTATCTGATAGTGGAGCTAAGAGGTTGTCTGCATCATCTTCTACCTTCACAGACACAACAGTCAGTGGCAACTTGGTGAGATCAGCCTCCTCCCAGCCTAGAAGGCACTCTCCCTCCTGAGTCATCCAAAGTTCCTCCTCTTCCTCTTTAACATGAAGAGACTGGGGATCTCCCTTCTTCAAAGTGGAGCTCCTCCCCTGCAGCTGAGGGGCATGTTGTTCTTGGCAACCAATCAGCTGCTGCATGTCTGCAGGACAAAATACAAACACGCTTTAGCTCCGATTTTATTTTCTCCACTGGTTGTGATGCATCAGTGGTCAAACTAAATTATTGAACGCGACAACGCTTAGTAACAGCTAGAGATGTCCCGATCTCATCTTCAGGATCAGCTCATACTAGGCACCGTCAATAAATTACTATTCCGCTGAAGAGAGTTTGTTAAAATAAAAAAATGTTGAGAAAGGAAAGGGAAAGTACACACATGGCCCTGGGCCGTCAAGACACACACAAGAGGGGTCACGAGATGCTGTAATCTCACGAGAGTGTGCGTGACGCACGGAAAACAGACCAGCGGAACATAGCATCAACTACTAAAACATCCGCAAAGTATTTTGACGCAAAACCAGCATATTAAACACCCTAAAACACTACAAAGCCAAAACTGGAAGATCTGGAGGAGTACAACGACGGGTGCTTCGATCGCGTAGTCATGGGCAAATCACCCAAGACACCGAAGCCGCCCGGAGGACTCACCTGGAGAGATATAGCCACCAGGCACTGACATCAGAGACATCCTCGACTCCATCGATAAGAGGCTGATTTGTTTGGACGGCCGCCTCGCTCTCGTCAAGGTGCTCCAGAAAGTATTCCAGGCCATCCGTGAATCTCTGAAATTCAGCCAAAATCAGATCATCTCCTTGGCCACGGAGAACGCAGCCCTCCGTGAGTCGGTGAAGTCCCTCACCGACGGAGTTTCACAACTTGTCCAAGAGAATAAAACCATGGAGGAGACGATTCTAGACCTCCAGGCCCGGAACATGCGGGACAATCTTGTCTTCACGGGAATTCCAGAAAAATCTGAGGAAGACCCAGAAGAATCTGTGAGGGCCTTCATGGTGCGACAGCTCAAACTCCCAGCGGCCGTCATCCAAAACATCACTATTCACCGCGTCCACCGCCTGGGAGCCAAGAAGTCAGAGAACCGAAGGCAGAGACCCATTGTGGCGAAATTCGAACATTTTAGGCAGAACAGGTGAAGGGCCGAGGCCGGGAGCTGAAGGGGACGGATTCAGTGTCAATGATCAATTTCCCCGAGAAATCCTCGACAGACGCTGACGCCTGTTCAGAGGAAGTTCATTGGCGAGGGGTGCCAAGCTGTCATCACGGTGGATAAACTCTTTGTCAACGGACAACTATACCGCGACCGGGAAGCCACACCATGGCTGTATTCATCATCCTAATATGGTAGCTGATCATCTATCTTAACCAGGTAACATTTTTCTATCTCGCAGCACGCACACCTGGAACCGTTCCCTTTTTCCTTTTTTTCTTTCTTTCTTCCTCTCCCTGTCCTCCCTCTGTCTCACGCTTTCCCCCTTTCTCCCCGCCTCATAATCTCACATATCCTCTTGTCTGCCAGCTGTCTTCTTCATCAGCATCTCTCTTCAGTGACATCACACACCCTCAAAGTCCAAACCCAACCAAATTCAAACAATACACACAAGTACACACACACACGCACGCACACTTTCATACACATATACATCATACTCTACTATTGATATGGATACCACCCCCACTCACAAGCACGCTCATCTCACACATGTATAAACCCACATCACATCATCACTTTAGTTAGTTTAGTACATTCAGGGTGTTACACTTTGCCTATGTAAAAATTAAGCATACATTTAAATGTACTGTATATACTCCCATGATTTTTACTTCCAGGTACACATACTTCACATTTGATCTTGTTTACACACACATCACTAAAGCTAGTCTAGGATGAACTCACTACAGTTCGTCACTTGGAATGTCAGGGGAGTTGGGTCGATAGAAAAAAGACAAAACATTTTTTATCATTTGAAGAACACCCAAGCAGACATTGTCTTATTACAAGAGACTCACATGTCCAAGTCAGCTGTCCATACACTTCACTCACCACAGTTCCCACACACATATTTAGCAAGTTACAACTCCAAACAGAGAGGGGTAGCTATTTTAATGAACAGGAGGATGAATTTTACACTCCACAACAGTATTACAGACACAGAAGGGAGATATATAATAATGAACATATCTGTTGATAATGTACATTTCTGCATTGCCAACATATATGGTCCGAATGTTGACCACCCCTCCTTCTTTCACGCCTTCTTTTCTTCTCTCTCTGCACATTTGGATACAAGTATGATCTTGGGAGGGGACCTCAATTTAGTATTTAACCCAGAAGTGGACAGGTCTAGCCCAGCTGGGAGACATCGTGAGTCTCAATCAACATCGATACTGAAGAAATACATGAATGATTTTGGTCTTTGTGATGCTTGGCGCTCTTATCACCCTACTCACAGGGAATATACTTATTTCTCACCAGTGCACCACACCTACTCTCGTATTGACTACTTTTTGACAAGCAACTCAATCATATCAGACATTTCAAACATTCACATACACCCTATCACCATTAGTGACCACGCCCCAGTCTCTCTTTTTCTCACTAACCAAACTATGAGCGCTCCTACTAGATGCTGGAGATTAAATACATCATTACTAAAAGACTCAGACTTCCTAAAATACTTTGAAAGAGAGTGGACAATGTTTTTAGACTTCAACGACCAACCCGGCGTCTCGGCTAGTATTCTGTGGGAGGCAGCAAAAGCAGTAATGCGCGGAAAAAACATTTCATATTCATCACATAAGAAAAAGAAAGAGAGATTACTACAATCAGAGTTGGAGGAAAAATATCCAACTTCTCCAAACCACTCATGCTGACTCACAAGACGAGTACATCCTGAGTAACCTAAGAAAATACAATAAAATAAGTAAGAAGATAATAAATAAGAAAATTCAGTTCCAACTGCAGAGACTGCGTTTGGAGAAGTTTGAGCATGGCAATAAACAAGGAAAATACTTCGCTAACCAACTAAAAGTCAATAAAGAAAAAAGCTCTATCTCCTCCATTAGAGACTCACCTCCCGGAGGAAATTCATTCTGTCCTCAGATGAAACCATCTCTCCCAGATATTGAAACATTTCTCAACACCAGAGAATTACCAAAATTAAATGACGAACAGGTGACAAACTTAGATGTACCCATTTCATTAATAGAACTTCATGATGCTCTACAGCGGTTGCCGAATAACAAAGCACCAGGTCCCGACGGATTTCCTGCCAAATTTTATCAAGTATTCTGATCATTATTATCTCCAATATTCCTAAGAATAGTTTTTGAAATTAAAGTCAGTTCATGCTTGCCTCCAAACATGAACTCAGCTACAATCAATCTCCTGCTGAAACCGGATAAGGACCCAACACTACCTTCCAGTTATCGTCCAATTTCACTGATTAATGCAGATCTTAAAATAATATGCAAAGTTTTAGCTAGAAGACTGGAAAAAGTTACCCCTTATATAATACACCCTGATCAATCAGGATTTATCAAGGGGAGACACTCAATTAACAATGTACGCCGTCTAATCAATCTGATTGATTACTCTATCATCCATAATTTAGAAACAACAATTGTGTCATTAGATGCTGAAAACGCATTTGACAGAGTAAACTGGAAATTTCTCTTTGCAACACTACAAAAATTAGGCTTTGGAGATTCATTTAGAACATGGATTAAAATACTATACAACACCCCGAAGGCCTCTGTTCGGACCAACAATCACATCTCTCCAGAATTTACTTTACAAAGAGGTACTAGGCAAGGGTGTCCACTCTCTCCCTCACTATTTGCTATCTTTATCGAACCTCTTGCAGCTGCAATTGGACAACATATAAATATTAAAGGGATCCACACCACAAATGTTCATCATAAGATAAGCCTTTATGCTGATGATGTATTACTCTTCTTAGATAATTCACATTCTTCACTTCACCAATCTATCTCATTCATTAACAATTATAGCACCTTCTCAGATTACTCCATTAACTGGTCTAAATCCACAGTACTGCCCATTAACTTTGGTTTCCAGAGCACCCCCTCTATACCACTGTGTTCAGGGAACATTAAGTATTTGGGTATTAACATTTCCTCCAACCTGTCAGACCTGATCCGCTTGAATTATACTCCACTACTGAAGTCAATAGAGGATGATCTTGCACGTTGGAGAACCTTGCCCATCTCACTTACAGGCAGAGTATCCACCGTGAAAATGATGATTTTACCAAAGGTTAATTATCTGTTTTCCATGATCCCCACCAAACCATCTATAATTTGGTTCAAGTCATTAGACTCATATATAAATACATTTATTTGGAAAAATAAGCCAGCACGAATAATTCTCAAAACGTTATAAAAATCTAAAGAATATGGGGGCTTAGAACTCCCAAACTTATCCAACTACTTCCTTGCAAACAGGTTACAGTACATCCTAAAATGGATCAAACCTAACCCATTGGATTATTTATGGCTAGACATAGAACAATCACTTAGCCACGAAATCCCAATTTGTAATCTGCCCTTCATTAGCCAAATCCTCCGGAAAAATAATTGTTTTAAAAGTATAAATATAAGCACCACTCTGACAGCTTGGTGGGAATTTCTAAAAATAACTAAATTCTCGCTCACTCCCTGCCAATACACTCCCGTCTGGAATAATCCTGACATTTTACTTAAAAAGAAACCATTACATTTTCCGACGTGGCACGAAAAAGGAATAAATTGTATGAAAAATATTATTAAAGGAAACAACTTTATTTCATTTAACGACCTTGTTACACAGTATGGAATAAATCATAACAAATTTCTTGAATACATAAAAATTAAATCTATAATTAGAGCAAGTTTCAGGACTATATCATGGGAAAGCAATACCACCATTGACCATTTTTTTTTAAATATCTGCCCCTAAAACATAATCTAAATTATATATTCTACTTTCAAAAAATGACAACAAAATCGGCGTTCCAATCTCCAAATGGAACTCAGATTTATCTACAAGCTGTGATCCTGAATTCTGGAAGCAAATATGTCTCAATGCTTCCCGGTTAATCAATAATCCCAACCTACAGCTGATTCAGTTTAAAATCCTTCATAGAGTACACTACACAGGACATACAGGGTCAGGCAAAATGATGTGACACATTTGTAGGTTAAATAAAAGGCAAATAAACTAAAGATACAAAAAAGTGTTTTTATTTTCAAAAAGTACATATAATGCTATTTTTTTCATATAATGCCATTGTTTTTGGTTTCTTGTTCAGTTGCTGCCATGAATTGGACTGGTGAGCATCGCGCTTTCATTGTGGAAACGTTTATCAAAACAAACCAATCTGTAACTGCAACACAACGAGCGTTCCGTTTGCACTTCAATCTTGGTAGACATGATGCGTACCAGCTGGAAACACCATCTTGTTATGGTTACCAACTTCGCAGCTACCGGATCTGCATTGAGTGTGTGGACAATAATGGATCCCATTTGACTGATTTAAGTTTTAAAACATAATGAAACAGAATGGCATTATATGTACTTTTCGAAAAATAAAAACACTTTCTTGTTTCTTTACTTTATTTGCCTTTTATTTAACCTACAAATGTGTCACATCATTTTGCCTGACCCTGTAGAATGTTTAGAATGGGCTTAACTGACTCTAACATCTGTACACACTGTTCAGATCATAGAATAGATGACTACTTACACTCCATGTGGACCTGTGCTCCCATTAATCATTTTTGGCACGGAGTGTGTGAGTACCTATCTTTGGCACTTGGGTTGGAGAGAATGTCTGGTAAATCTAAGGAAGAAATGTCAGAATTTCAGTCTATAGGGGCACCATTAATTAATTCCTTGACCTGACTCTCGAGGGCTCTGTGTGTGTCGGGGGGGGGGGGGGGGGGGTAGTGTGCTTCTGCGCCCGGCAGGGGGACGCTCCTCTTGTGGGTCCTGTCATGCGGTGCTTGCTTCTCTGTCCCTCCTAGGGACGTGGGTGTGGCCGTGCTCCGCTCTGTGTGGGGTCCGGATCTCTTGTGATCGCTGTGGTGTGGCTCCCTTGCCAGCCGTGGTTGTGTGTGTGTGCCGCATGAGCGCAGTTCCTACTGTTCTGGTGGCGGTTGGGCCTGCCTTGTTTGGGGGTGGCGCTGTGGACGCTGCCTCCGGTGGGGCTCCGGCATTGGGGTGCAGGGGGTATCGCCTCTGGGGAGTTGGGTGGACCGGACTGGGTGTCCTGGCGGGCCAGTTAGGGCTCTTGGGGGGCCCCTCTCCTTTCATGCATTCTCAGTGACAATTACACGCGCACACATTCTTGCACCTTTATATACTGTATATATGAAGACTTGCACACGTACAGAGATGCCTGTGCATGTGTACGTGTGCACACTCGCAGTGCATGCATGATTCCCCACATTGCTCACTGAGTTGGCCGGGTTGTTATTATGTTGTTGGTTTTATTACAGTGACGGTGATGTCAGCAATATGATGATAATTTTTACAATGATGTGCATTACAGTTATTATCATTGTGATCACTATCATAGTTCATCATTTCATGACTACTATTATGTGACTGTTTCAATGCAGTATTATCATTGATATCACTATCATAGTTTATCATTTCATGACTACTATTATGTGTGACTGTTTCAATGCAGTATTATCATTGTCATCACTATCATAGTTCATCATTTCATGACTACTATTATGTGTGACTGTTTCAATGCAGTATTATCATTGATATCACTATCATAGTTCATCATTTCATGACTACTATTATGTGTGACTGTTTTAATGCAGTATTATCATTGTGATCACTATCATAGTTCATCATTTCATTACTACTATTATGTGTGATTGTTTCAATGCAGTATTATCATTGTGATCACTATCATAGTTTATCATTTCATGACTACTATTATGTGTGACTGTTTCAATGCAGTATTATCATTGATATCACTATCATAGTTCATCATTTCATTACTACTATTATGTGTGACTGTTTCAATGCAGTATTATCATTGATATCACTATCATAGTTCATCATTTCATGACTACTATTATGTGTGGCTGTTTCAATGCAGTATTGTCATTGTGGTTGTTGATATTATTTTGTCCTTTCCGTCATGGTCTTTACAGTCGTCACGGACATTTGCTGATGTAGTTCTGTATGTTTGTGTTGTTCTGTTATTGTTGTCACAATTGTTGTTGCTGCTGTTGTCCTTGTCTCTGTCTTTTTTGTCCCCCTCTTATCCCCGCACCACCCCCCCGTCTTCTTTGTATTCTTTTCTATCCCCTCCTGCCACTCCAAATTTGCATAATAACAAAGCATCAAAGTCAAATAAATTAACAGGTGAGGGCATTTAGATCAACAATTCTATCTGTCATATACCGGTAGTCTAAATCACACCACAAATGTATCTATAACCATGTCAAATTATTAGTCCTACCCTGAAAGTGTTTTGTGCGCCCATTTTTTCCAATTGTACCTTTTATTGGATGGACTTTTATTGGATTAGGGACCAGACTCACAGCGGTTTGTTCCAAAAGCTAACCAACGTTGTTAGTCATGCTGTGTAATTAAAAAATTAAAAAAACATTCAGCAATACTTTACTTGCATAAGTTTAATGGTTTGAACAACTATTTTCATCACCATATTCATGTCTGTTCCAAAGGTTATTGTTATCCCCCCCCAAAAAAAATCGATACCGGATCGGATTGGCAAGACTATAAAACAAATCAGAACAGAAGCCAAAAATGTGGATCGGGACATCCCTAGTAAGCAACAGTAGCTGTTTTTAAATGTAATTTTATAGATTTTAAGGCTCAATGCCACTGCTGTTCTTTAGTTTTCCTTTTCCATTTTTGGGTTGGTACTGTGGTTGCAGTGGGCTTCAAATGGCCTGCGGGCCACAAGTTTGAGACCACTCTTTACAGTGTATAGAGCAAATAAAGTTTTAGTTCAGATAACCTCCTCTGTGAATCACCACCTTATTGTCATGGAGGGGTTAGGCTGCGTGAGTGATCTGAGAAGCTATGTTGTCCAGGGCTATGCAAGGCAAACAGGTCCAAGGTGACAGGCCAGACTAAGAGTGATTCAGAAGACCCTATGACAGGGGTGGCCATTACGTCGCTCGCAAGCTACCGGTAGATCGCCAAGGTAGTTTGGGTCGATGGCGTAAAGGTCACTTTGTAGTTGTCATATGACATCAGTCAGCTGACATTAAGCTCCCCTCCTGATAGGCGCTTGCTCCCCCGCAGCGTTTCAAGCAACACAGGAAGATGCAACTTTCATCTTTATTACTCTGATAATGGATGAACTAACTCTGCTCTAAGATGTCTATAGCTATCACAAATGTTATCTGTTCACTTGTAGCGGCTAGCTACGTAGAAAAAAAGTGTATTGTTTACTGGCTTGGCTTTGCGTCATGAACTCTACTACAGAAATCAGTGTTTTCTACACGTTGGCTTCTTAAACTATTATTTCATGATGACATTAAAAATGTGCCCATTGGTGAAACCTTTTCAATATGTTGCCTTGACTTGGGCTGCATTGTCTTTTGCATCATCATTTTCCATTCTTGTATATGGGTCATGTTTGATAGCAAATTCTAACTGGATGTAATACATGAACTGCGTGCCCTAATGAACGTTACATAGCTAATGTGACTGACATATTAGCAGTACTGACTCATATTACACAACTATTTAGGACTTACGTGGAATGATCTTTATTTCCATATTGAAGGGAATTATGATAGCAACTACTTTGAAGACCTGGAAACTTTGAAAATGTGAATGTGAAATACTAATGAATGAATGAATATTTACAATAGAATTTCAGAGTTTACTGCTTACATTTTGTATATGTTATATGTTTAATAGAAAGAGGTAGATCATTTTGACTTGTACTTGCATGCTGAGAAAGTGCGTGCACTCCTGATATACATGTATAACCTACAGAAATACGTACACATATTTTATTAAAATAAATATATACTTTCTATATTTTATATTAGTAGGTAGATCTTTGGGACTTGGTCATTTTTAAAGTGTGAGCACCCCTGTCCTCTGAGAAACACCAAAATGAGGGACCGCACCTCGCCCGGACATGGGAAACCGGGGCATCACCCTGTAGCAAGACAGGGCCTTCACCCGCGAGGCCCGACCAGGCCCAGCCTGAAGAAGTCACATGAAATCACCCCACTCATAGAGCCGAGCATAAGAGTCTGGAGCAGTGTATAGTGGGTTGGGGTCTAGAGCTCAAATCACATAAGATCAAAGACTGTCAGAGACTCAGAGACGTTACGTGTCAAAGCGGTTGCATTATTAGCTAAGCATCTCTGTTCACGTAAGGGAGCGAGTGAGTATTAGAAACCTGCGCCTCTACAAGCAGAGTATGCTGGCTCTTAGGCCCAAATAACCTAACGTATATTCAGGTCATGTAGAACGTGACACCCGTGATAGTAAACTGAAACTTACAAGCGCAGCGGTTATGTTTTTGCCCGCGTTTATCTGTCTGTTTGTTTGTGTTCAAAACAACTTGAAAAGTTCGGAATGGATTTGGATAACATTTTCAGGAATTGTCAGAAATGGGATATGGAAGAACTAGGGGCGACCAAATATTCACATTTCTCCCCAAATTCAACCTTTTCCCTAAAACTGATAACCTGCTACTACTGCCACATTTCTCAACTGACTGAAGCCCTACCAACATCAAAGTGTTCAACACGTTGCATAATAACAAGCATCAAAGTCAAATAAATTCTGTGTAACAGGGGAAGTGTATCTGACACTTTTCCCTGGCAGAGTCAAATCTGTTGAGCACTTGAGGGCATTTAGATCTAAAATTCTATCTGTCTTAAAGGCTGGACAGGACAGGGAAGAAAAAAAAAAGTGTTCAACACGTTCAGGACATTCAGGCTGCCTGTATTTATACTGAAAACAAATTCTACATTTTCCCAAAAATCATACTTTCCCTATAACTGCTATTACTTCCACATTCAGACGTTCCAAATCAAGGCATTCAAATAATTAAGGACATTCATGCCATTTCCACATACCAACAATTCCCACTTTTTTTGACATTCCCACTTTTTGGAATACAAAATACCTTTGATGTAAAGACTTCGAACTTCTTCCTTTTCTCAACCCACATTTAGCTTTCCCAGTACAGCGCACTATCATGCTAGGTGTTAGCATTGCTACCATGTTAACATTAGCATACCAGCATTTTTAGCCATTCTGATAGGTAGACACTTATATAAAGACTTAGTACTATCATGCAAGGTGTCAGCATGCTAACGTTAACATGTTAGCATTGCTAGCATTCTAACATTAGAAATCGAAATATGTAGATAAAATAAAATTAGACTAAAAATCATGGTGTAAATCACAATATGGGGGGGAACTATGGCCCCGTGATGGAGGTCTGCGCTCTTAGAGTGCTTTTCTAGTTTACTAATTGTATGCTGATCCTTTTGCCTTTGCCTTCAGCAGACCCAATCAGTGACATAAAAAAATGCCTTGGCTTTGCATATTGTTTGAATTACTTTGTCTCTTGCAGACGTGTGAAGTTGTCCAGCTTTAAGTGATTTATGAAGTAGCTGGTCCCTCGTCTTCATTAATTTCCTGCATTCCTCATTAAGCCACTGTAAATCACCTTCAGTGGTTTTGTTTCTCTGGTGCAGTCTCTCCTTAAGGTGTTTTCCAAAGGGTCACTCTTTGTATGGCCTGTTACCCAGGACCTGTTTGCTTTGGGAGAAACACAGCTCCTGCACAGTAACCCCTTTCTTCTCCATTGTGTGTCCACATGTGTGCTGTCAAACTGTTCTTATAAGAATGCTTTTTATCACTAATCGAACAACTAAAAGGTTTTTCTTGTGTGTGTGTGTGTGTGTGTGTGTGTGTGTGTTGAGTTAAACCACTCTTGGGCAAGTAAAAAATTCTTTACCTGTCTCTTTTTTTAGCACATTTTTTAGCGAGTGTTTGTTGTCAGAGTGACTCCACATTTTACCTTCACAGTCTGTATCTCTGCCCAAAGGTTCATGGGTGTGGTCCCTGTCTCCATCTTCAGAAAAGTGTGATGTTGTGTGGTTGCTATCTGCTAGCGGAGCTAAGAGCTTGTCTGCTTGTGGTTCCTCTTCATCGTCTTTAATCTTCACAGAGACATCAGTCTGTGGCAACTTGGTGAGATCAACCTCAGCTGACCGAAGAAAACTCTCTCCCTCCTGAGTGATCCAGAGTTCCTCCTCTTCTGCTTTAATGTGAGGGGGCTGTGAAACCCCCTGCTTCAATGTGGAACTCCACCTCTGCAGCTGAGGGGAACATTCTTTATGATGACCAATCAGCTGCTGGACATCTGTGGGACACAAACAACACAGTCACACTTTAGCTGGGGCATGACCCTGAAGATATTACTCCTGGGACTCCCTACAAATGCGTTTAGGGTTTCATGGACAATCATTTAATGTCTTGTTAGAACGGTTGTTCGCTGTTTACATTACTTGGATTAAAGCAGTGGTTCACAATTATTTTCTGTTATGCCCCCACTGGGGGACAGAAATGTTTTCATCCCCCCCCCCCCCAATTTGAAATACGATTGAGAAACAACCAGCAACCAGCAAAATGCAACAACATGCAGACCTCCATGTTGGCAGGACTGCACTAATATTGAAAGTCCTCCCTCCCTCTCACGCCCCCTTCACAGTTCACTGCGCACCCCTCCAGACTCCCCGGGAGGACCCACCCCACAATTTGAGAAACACTGGATTAAAGTGACACAAGTGTAGCTGGAACCAAAGCAAATAGAAAACATTCCTGCTAAGTCTATCAGACTGTGAGCTATGGCATCGCTACTGTGAATGATAATACATGGAATACGAACGCTGAACCACACACTATACACCTTGCAAACCAAACTGGCCTTGCGGAGCTCATTTATAGGGCGGGTGAGATGTAAGACACTTTATTTCATAGAAGTTCCACAACTGACGGGGTGTTAATGTCCAAGCAGAAGCTGTGGTAATTCTACACTTGATCAAATGTACTTAAGATTTGGCAGACCAAAACATGATCACTGCATTAGACTTCTATCAAAACGTGTGACACTAGCATCTATTTTGGAAAATCACTACTCCATGGTTCTGCACACGAAGCATAATGAGAACTGTAGTTCTTTGTGTTAAAATATTCTACTGCGATCCGATTTTACATGTGTCTTTACATAACTACACATCAAAATAAATTATTATTAGTAGTAGCGCCTACCACTGCTGTCATTATTTTAACTTTTATCATTTTTTATTTTTGTTTCAATTTGTGGAAACACGTTGAGCAGTTAAAAGCATGCTTGTGTCATGCATGCAAAGTTATAAAACGTTTTCAAATGTACCTGCATTGATTAGTGACTTTGGTCAATTAAAAAAGTCTGTTTGTCAACTCCTGTATTTTTTCATTATAATTCTGTTAGAAGTAATAAAATGAAATAGTTACAGTGGTGTGACAAAATTTTTCAAAGTCTAACCCATTCAGAGGTGGACTTGCTGGTGTGTTTTGGATCATTGTCCTGCCGAAGAACCCAAGTTGCTTTCAGCTTGAGGTCACCAACAAATGGCCGGACATTCTCCTTCAGCAGAATTCATGCTTCCATTTATCACAGCAAAACAGCCCCAGACCATCACACTACCACCACCGTATTTTACTGTTCAGTATTTTTCCAAAGGTCTTGGGGATCATCAAGATGTTTTTTGGCAGAACTTGTTCAGCAGTGGTTTTGGTCTTGGAACTCTGCCATGCAGGCCGTTTTTGCCCAGTGTCTTTCTTTTGGTGGAGTCACGAACACCGACCTTATCTGAGGCAGTTCTTTGGATGTTGTTGTGGGGTCTTTTGTGACCTCTCGGATGAGTCGTGGCTGCACTCATGGGGACATTTTGGTTGGCCGACCACTCCTGGGAAGGTTCACCACTGTTCCATATTTTGGCCATTTGTGGATAAGATCTCGTTGTGGTTGACTGGAGTCCCAAAGCTTTAGAAATGGCTTTACAACCTTTTCCACACTGACAGATCTCAATTAAGCTATGTTTTAACAAAGGGGGCAATCACTTTTTCACACAGGGCCACGTAGGTTTGGATTTTTTTTCTCCCTCACTCTCATGTAAAAACTGCATTTTGTGTTCAGTTATGTTGTCACTGACTAATATTTAAATTTGTTTGATGATCTCAAACATTTAACTGTGACAAACATGCGGAAATAAGACATCAGGAACACTTTCTCACACTACTGTTTATAGATAGAAAGTTAAAATATTGTCTCGTCCTCCTGAACCCAATATCGTCTCATCTTGTGAGCTGTGTCTATTGTGACACACGGACAATACAATGAAGAAAGTTATTGTTTTGTCGCATTTAAACTGAACAACTGAAAATACAAGCAGAAAAATGCACTTTCATTACAATATATTATCAAATTCCAGGATGATAGATTTACATGTCATCAACATCAAATAGAAACCCAATATAAATACAGGACCAGGAAAGGATATCTACTAAATGGAGAAAAAAAATGGAGAAAAAAATGAACAAATAAAAATACACTCCACCAAACGGGGATTGTCTAATTTCAATCAAATCTCATAAATGAGGACCATATAACTTAAGGGCTTTTGTATCTATTTCACAGAACACATTTTAGGATGTTTGTTTTCTGACATGACTGTACTTTTAATTTGTCTACAACTGACCAAAAAGTACTGCCTAACCCTTGCTAAAGCAATCACCAATACAAAGAGGCACAATGCAGGCCCGTAACCAGAGGGGGTTCGGGGGTTCGGGGGTTGTAAACGAAGCCCCCCGCGGGCGACCAAAGGTCCCTTGGTTAAGAAAAAAAGCTGCTATCAAGGTGTGCAATTGTAACGGAGTGTAGATGTGCTGTGATAAATGATGGCAGAAGTGTTGCAACAGCGCCAGTTGCTGGTGAATAGTGGCATGTGCACATTGCTGCAGGAAGTGTATTTGTACTTTATTTATCCCACAGCGGGGAAAAGTGCTCAGAACTGTTAGGAATGAGACATGGTGAGTCACGTTTTTGCACTATCCGGGATACTTGGTGATGTAATGTTTACTGTGTGTTTATATTTTGTCATATCCAATGTCATGTGCATTTGATAGTGTTCACTCATTGGAAAGAGCCAGTCTGCACTTTTTATAGACTTTAATGCAGTTTCTTTGTTGAACTAACTTGGAACCATTTATGTGCAATGTAGATGATCACCTGTCATTCCTCTGTAAAACTGTTGTTATAGGTCATATTCTATGTCATTGTGACTGTTGTTTTCAATATGCTGGTTCTATTTGTTGCTACTTTGCTAATGCTAATTGCTGGGCCTCATTTAGTATTGCACGCTGTGCAGCAGCAGCCATGTTGGCCACGTGAGATGTGTTCAGGAACATCATGCAAAAGAAGTTTGAATGTGTTAACTTGTTCTGTATTGTAAATTGGATTACAAAATATTTCATTGTATCAGCGCACCTATAAGACAAATGATAAAATGTGAAGATAATAATTTGAAGGGGAATTAGAAAGGGTTAGCCAACCAATATACGATACCATCACAACCAATTGGAACACTTTTTGTTTTGTAAAATGGAATCCAAATTGCTGTAGAAAGGGCTCAGAACTGTTAGGAATGAGACATGATTATCCCGTGACCAAAGTGGACGCTCACCTGTCATTCCTCTGTAAAAGTGTTGTTACAGGACACACTGCTGTTAAAAGAAGTCCACAATCCACCTGACTGGATGTGATGCATTCAAGCGACAGCATTGTGGAGCTGCATTCCCCACATCAAGTTGTGGACCGTCACACAATCCCGTTCACCTCCCCAACATCAGGGTCCTCCTTCAGTTGGCCTGTACCATCCCAGTAACATGGTGTGAATGTGAGTACCTTGAAGCGTCTGAACACCTACATGAGGGCCAGTATGACGCAACGATGGCACTTCTCCACATTCACTACAAAAAGGTTGTCAACCTGGAGGAAGTGGTGGACATATTTTCCAAGAAAGATGATGCTGAATGAGCGATAGGTAAGGCTGAAACACATTGTAGTGGTTCATATTGTGGAAATAGCATCCACCACTGAAGCCATGCTCAGTCGCCCAGTAAACTGATGAACTTAGCTAAATAGGACAAGGAGGAAAAGGCTTCTTGAGACGTCATCTGTACTTCTGTGAAGAAGGTGTCGGACGTTTCGCTCCTCATCCGAAGAGCTTCGTCAGCGAACTAATAAGTGCTGGTAGCTTAGGCCTAAAATACAGTAAGAGTGGGCGGAATTGGTGTGTCAACACCCTCCCCCTATTGGTTCGTTACACTAAGCCTGGGCGGAGTAGTGGTATAATCCTATCCTGTTATTAACACCTCCAATAAAAGGGGAAGTGTCGCTCCCTGAATAGGGTATGAACGACTCTGATCCTGGCTAGTTAGCATCTATTGTTCTGGCTCGGCCCTGGCTTCACCTCATTTGCAAGACTAAGAGCTGTGGGTTTTGGTCTCAGTAACCTGCTGAACACAGGGTCCAAATTAAACCTCAAACCACCATTCCGATTCTATGATGGGTTCTGTTGTTTGACAAAAATGGCTTCCTTTACTCCTCTTTCAAACCATCTGTTTTCTTTGGCCAAAATCTTTACCTCGCTGTCCTCAAAAGAGTGATTGGTCGCTTTAAGGTGTAGATGTACTGCTGATTGAGGACCACTAGAATTGTCCCTGCGATGTTGATAAAGCCTTTTTTGGAGCATTTGCTTAGTTTCCCCAATGTAGTGCTCTTTGCATTCCTCATCTTTACAGTGGTTCATGGTTCATGGTTTTAATTCATCTTGAACATGCATACAAGTCAAACAGTTGCACATCACACAATACAGTTCACAGTTTTGCATGTCCAAAAAGGAGTAGGAAGAAGCAAAGCTTATTTAATCCTACCCCTCATCAGCTTCACATCAATTGCAATACATTCACTCACCTCTTTTTCTTCCAGGTATGCTTTGTAGGTCTACATGACAATGTAGTGCGATCATAACAAGGTTTTCACTTACTACAAGGAAGCTACAGGCATAATGATAACTGATAGAATGATTGAAGAAGTGTTTGATTGATAATGAATGAGTACAGACCATGTAGTCACCACAATGAAGAGTTAATAGTCAGTATAGTAATGGTTAGATGTTGTATTGTATGTACACAGTGGTTCAGGTCTCTTCTTCTTTGTATTTTGTGAACATCAACTGCTTGTACTTTTTATTAAAATCGCTCATTGTTGTGCATTGTTTGAGTTCCTTACTCAATCCGTTCCACAACTTGATTCCACATCCAGAAATGCTGAAAGTGTTCAGTGTTGTCCGTGCATATAGGTGTTTTAGGTTAAATTTTCCTCTCAGATCATATTTCTCCTCTCTTGTTGATAAGAATTGTTTTACATTTTTCGGTAGAAGGTTATTGTTTGCTTTATGCATAATTTTAGCCGTCTGAAGGTTTACTAGATCCGCAAATGTTAATAATTGTGATTTTATAAATAAGGAATTTGTGTGTTCTCTGTAGGCAGCATTATGGATGATCCTGACTGACCTTTTTTGTAGCACAGTTAGTGGCTGAAGTGCACTTTTATAGTTATTGCCCCATAACTCGGCACAATAAGTTAGATATGGTAATATCAGTGAACAGTAGAGCGTATGTAGTGCTTTTTGGTCAAGGACAAATTTAGCTTTATTCAGTATTGAGGTGTTTCTTGCCACTTTATGTTTTACATTTTTAATGTGAGATTTCCAGTTCATCTTCTCATCTATTATAACCCCGAGAAATTTATTTTCGTTCGCCCTGTCAATGTCTACCCCATCAATTTGTATTTGCTGGTACGTTTCTTTTTTACACTTACCAAATAGCATTACTTTAGTTTTACTGAGGTTCAGTGATAGTCTGTTTTTATCAAACCATCTTTTTAGTAGAGTTAGTTCATCTGTGATGTGTTGTACTAGCTCTGGTGTGCTGTCTCCAGAACATAATGCGATTGTATCGTCTGCAAATAATACTAGCTTTAGGTCTCTTGGGACTTTACAGATGTCGTTTATATATAGATTGAATAGTTTTGGTCCTAGAATTGACCCCTGGGGAACGCCGCATGATATGTTTAACTCCTCGGACGTATGTTCTCCTAGCTTCACATATTGCCTCCTGTCAGCTAAGTAGCTTTTAACCCAGTTCAAGACTAACCCTCTAATTCCATACCTTTCTAGTTTAGTGATTAGAATATCATGATTAATTGTGTCAAAGGCTTTTGTTAAATCCATAAATGCTGCAGCCGTGCACTTTCTATGATCTATAGCATTGGTGATTTCCTCTGTAAGTTCTATCAGTGCCATGGAAGTTGAAATGTTGCTTCTGTATCCGTATTGACTCTCCGTGAGTAACTCATTTTTTTTAATAAAATTGTCCAACCTGTTATTAAATAGTTTTTCAATGATTTTGGAAAATTGTGGCAGTAAGGACACTGGTCGGTAATTTGTGAATTGATGTTTGTTTCCATTTTTATAGATTGGAACTACTTTAGCTATTTTCATTTTATTTGGGAATTTACCTGTCTGGAATGATAGGTTGCTAAGGTACGTTAGCGGTTGTACAATCTCATTTATAACCCTTTTTATCGTTTCCATTTCTATTCCGTTGCAATCGGTTGATGTTTTCGCTTTGAATTTGTTGACAATATCTATGATTTCCTTTTGTGTGACGTTAGTGAGGATGGATACAGTGGATGGAATAGACCACATTGCTTTGTTTCTGGTTTGGAGCCTTGTCTTTAGGATGCATTAATTTTTGTCTCAGGGTATTTACTGGTTTGAAATAGGTAGGAATTTTGTGTTGCCATAAGATCCTCTGGAGTTTTTCGGAGACCCCCGCTACATAAGGGACTACCACTCCTCTCCTTTTTACTTCTGTGGGCTTTTGGGTTTCTTTCCCTACTCTCTTCTTTTGACATTTGTTAAAAGCCCACCGCGGGTACCCACAGGTTGAGAGCGCTCTCTGGACATGTTGTGTCTCCTTTTTCCTTCCCTCAGCACTAGTTGGTATTTGTTCCGCTCTATGTTGGAGGGTCCTAATAACCCCAATTTCATGTTGTAGTGGATGGTTTGATTCAAAAAGCAGGTATTGGTCAGTGTGTGTGGCCTTTCTAAAGACCTCTGTAAGTAGCTGTCTGTCCTCTCCTATAATTACCTTGCAGTCTAAGAAGGCTAGTTGGCTCTCTTTAGTGTCCTCGCGAGTAAATTTGATATTGGTGTCCACCGCATTGATGTGATCTGTGAATAACAGGATAGGATTATACCACTACTCCGCCCAGGCTTAGTGTAACGAACCAATAGGGGGAGGGTGTTGACACACCAATTCCGCCCACTCTTACTGTATTTTAGGCCTAAGCTACCAGCACTTATTAGTTCGCTGACGAAGCTCTTCGGATGAGGAGCGAAACGTCCGACACCTTCTTCACAGAAGTACAGATGACGTCTCAAGAAGCCTTTTCCTCGATGGACAACTCCTGTACGACTGAGAGCCTACACAGACGTAAATAGGACAAGCTTGATGTTGTAATTTTGCCCTTAAGCTTGTAATTTGGAGGAAATAACATTGTTGTTACGTCAGTCCAAACTGTGCATCAGAAAACTGTTTTTTCGGGCTCCAAATGCAAAATTTTCCCTGCTCTGGGAGCGGGGACATGTAATGTAAGTGTAACACAATCTGCTACATATCACCAGTATACTGTACATATGTACTGTGACCGCCATTTTGGATTTTAGATTTACCACTTCATAAATAAAACTTGTTTATGTTGTCTCTCTGGCTCTGTCTATATGATATAGAAAGTTTTAGGGTTAATTGGTTTAGTAGAAGGTCAGTGAACATGTAAACATACCTTCACCGTGTACCACAATGTCAGTCTTGCTAACAGCTTCCAGTTGTTGTCGATGTCGCTCCTTCTCCTCTCTTGTTCGAGAAAGTTCCTCCTCGTATGACGCTATCGTTCTTTCGAATGCCGCGAATATTTCATCAGCTGCCGCCATTAGTCGATCCCTTATCATGTCTTTCAACATTTTCTGTGGTTTACTTGATTATTTCGCCCGTTACTTCGTGCTGTTGTAACGTTACTAACTTCCGCCTTTTCTTCTTCGATTGAGGTTTTACGAGTGCTACGCAACCGTGACGTCAGACTGCTACCATCTTGCGGCGGTGTTAAAGACGACTCAAGTTGGGAGCTGAGGAAGGAGCATGCGATCATTGTACATGGCTGCCGCGATTAGAAAATGTTGTATTTCTCTCATGACATGATATGACAATTTGTTTGTGCCCTCTTAGCAGCACTTCTTTCTCTCTCAGGTCTCATATTGCGCAGTATTCAATACCGCCGCAAGATGGCAGCAATGCATCGTGATGGATGCTTCGGCTCCCGTAAAATGACCATCGAAGTAGAAAAAGGCGGAAGTTATCAAAACGACCCGAAATAAATTAACTGCGTGACGGAGTTTAATCGGGCAAAGCATTGAAAATGTTGAAAGAGTTGGTGAAGGAGCGACTATTGGCGGCAGCTGATGAAATATTCGCGCTGTTTGAAAGAACGATAGCGTCATATGAGGAGGAACTTTCCCGAACGAGAGAGGAGACGGAGCGACATCGACAACAACTGGAAGCTGTTAGCAAGACTCAAATAGTGTTACACTTTGAAGGTATGTTTACATGCTCACCAATCTTCTATTTAATCTTGAAACACTATTTCCATATTTTATATACAGACCCAACAAAGCTTTTTATTAAACCACTGTACCGTAAATATAAAATCCAATATGGCGGCCAATGTGTGACAGATTGTGTCACTAATTTTACTACTTTGGTTATTTTCTAAGCAGTACATTTCGGTGAATTGTAGACAATTAAATAGTATAGTCATGTCAAGAAACAACCATTTTCAACCGTGTCATTGTAATTATTGTTTCTTTCCTTATAATTAGTTATTTTTGTGCAACAATGGACTTATCTGTTAAATGTAAACACTGCAGGGCAGCACTAAAAAGCATCAAAAGTTATAATAGCAACTTTTAATACATATCACAAAAAATGATGATGATGTAACTGATCTCACAACTTTGGTACTTATGACAGATAGACATGCATGATGAAGAAAGCTGGTTGTGCAGAGGGTAAAAGTATATTTAGTAGAAAACGGAACATACTACTGAAATGATTGCAACTAGGGCAGGGATCGGCAACCAAACCATCAAAAGAGACATTTCTTCTCTTCCGGTAAAGAAAAATAGTCTGAAGCTGCAAAACATTACCCATCTTATAAACTTTTGAAAGTTGTATTCTCTTTTAAATTGTACCTGTTCCAACAACAGAATTCAATTGCATGTGTAGGCCTTACTTTGAAAGGGTTAGGGTAAACACTGAACTATCTGGGCCTTTCTGAGTCGCTCCCCTATTTGGGCAAAATTAAAACAAGACGTAGCCAACTTTAACGGACAACTGCACTTTTTTGGGAATTTTGCCCATCATCCGCAATTCTTATGTGAAACATGAACACATTTCTTTCCCTTTTCTGTTGCATTTTAAAGAGAAACAATGAGTTAGCATCAGGGAGCTAACAATGCACGTCATGGGACACACCTATTTCCACTATAAAGCCTTCTAAAACACCTCAAACGATGTTTGTCATGCATTAACAGGTACACTCATGATAACATGTAATACTTACAGTATTTTGCCTTATGCTGATCATTTTCAACATTACTGGAAGTTATTTCCTGTGGCACATTGATGTCACATAGCCGATAGGAACCAACGCTACTTCTGTCAACAGCAGCAGCATAGAAAGTGTGTGTGATTGCTACTGCTAATCATAGCAGACCTCGTGAGAGCCGACGACAACGACCTTTGGACAACCTCCCAGGTAGAGAAAACTGTTGCTGGGTGCAATGCAGATCGGGCTGTGGTGTAACAATAAGGCATTCTGATAGCGTTATCATGTCGCAGTGCTAAATATTTCATGAAAAAAATAACAGTATAATGAAAACAGTCACTCTCACTGGGATGGCTGTATCTTTCAGTACAATACTTGTTCTCCCAGTTGAGCTGGTCAATTCAACATAGTCCTCAGATAAAAAATGCTGACAGCAAACCAGCATTTTGCTGTGGCTTCGTAGCGATGTCGTCGAGTCTACGGGTCTAAGTCGAGACCCGGTGTCCGCTGCTTCAGTCTGTACTGTTGTTTAGTTGCTAGCGTGTGGGCTCTCAAAGTTGGCCAACTTTTCTGCTTATTGCCACAACTTTCCACAAAACATGAGCGAGGCATGATTTATAACCTAGCGTTAACTTTTCCAACCTCACAACACAGCTGCAGCTGTGTACCATACGGCAGTGGCTTGAGGAGTTGTGTTATTCTGCCAGGAAAATATAGTTGTTAGTGCTAGCTGCTACAATAACAATATCACAGTAGCTTGGTTGGCTATAGCTTGGCTATACAGGTCACTTATGTAAATGGAACATTGTTGGCGTTTTTTAGGGTTTTTCTTGGGGCTTTATAGTCGAAAGTGTGTCCCATGACGTGCATTGGTTGCTCCCTCATGCTAACTCGTTTTCTCTCTTTAGAATGCACAGAAAATGTAAAGAAATATGTGGTAATGTTTCACATAAGGATTGTGGCTGATGAGCAACATTCCTAATAAAGTGACGTTTTCCTTGGACATAAAAAAGCATATCAGAGGTCACATGTGCATGTCAGTGCTGTCTGCTCAATGTCCTTTACATCACTTGACTCATTTGCCGACTGGGGATGTTTGTCACCATTCTATTGGTCCTGTACTTGACTGCCTTGTGGCATTTATTTAATTTTCGGAATAATTTCCTGTTTATTTTTTTAGCTGGCGCCATCTTGCCCTCTTGAGTGTGGAGCCTTCATGCTTCATGTTGAAAGTACGTTTGCTCTGCTCCACTTTTCGTAGTCGTTCCCTAATCGCTCTCTCACGCCCATCTGCAGTTGAGTACTTTTCAGAAAAAGCTGAGTGTTTGTTTTGAAAATGTCTTGCAACGTTAGATTTTCTGCTGTTTGCAATTTCCTCGCCACATATCAAGCATGTGAGTGGGTAAGCCAGCGTCATTGGCAGTTAAGGCAAGGGAATATGTCCATTCACAATTCAACGCCCTATTTTCTTCAGCTGTTTCTATTTAGACACGTATTCATGGTTGTGGATAGATTACCGTGGGTGTAGCACACTCACAAGGCATCTTTTTTCACTGCTAGGCCTGTCACGATAATCGATAAATCGATTAATTGAACGATAAAAATAAAATAAAATAATTGAACGATAAAAAAACTATGTTGATCATCGCCTGGATAAATTGACATGTGCCTGCATTCGTGTTTGTATTCCTTGTCTCTGTTTCAGGCTGGATGACAAGAGGGTTGGAAATTAACTAAAGAAAATCTACTGGAGTTGAGTTGTGAAAGCGTCCTCGATGATCTTCTCAGCCTTTTCAAGTTCAGACTAACAGACTAAATATACAAAATAACTTGACAATTATCTTAATTGTAATTATTACGACCTCAACCAAGACAACAATGCCATAATTAAAATAAGTTGTTCAATTAAATTCCACAATAATTCCTGTTCGTGTCCTGCAGACGCCCAGCAGCTGATCGGTCGTCAAGAAGAACGGCCCATTCAGCCGCAATGTGAGAGCTCCACTTTGAAGCAGGAGGATTCCCAGCCTCCCCATGTTAAAGAGGAAGAGGAGGAACCCTGGATCACTCAGGAGGGAGAGTGTCTTCTAGGGCCAGACGAGGCTGATCTCACAGTGTTGCCACTGACTGTCGTCTCTGTGAAAATTGAAGGCCATGAACACAAACCACCCGAATCCTCACAGCTTCATCACAGTCCGAGTGAGGAGAACAGAGGGGCGGAGCCTCCAAGCAGCAGCAGCAGTAGCAGCTCACCACAACACATGACAACAGAAGCTGATGGAGACCACCGTGGAGGATCACAAGCAGACAAGCTCTTAGCTCCCCTGTCAGAAAGTGATGACGTAACATCACACTCTCCTGAGGATGAAGAAGCTTTGAGCAGCGATGCAGACGGTGAGGGTGATAGGAGGTCTCACACTGACAACAAACACTCTGAATGCCCTAAAAAGAAGAGGGGTAAAAAATGTTTGACCTGCTCAGTTTGTGCTAAAAGCTTTTCTTATGAAAGGGATTTTGCTCGACACATGAGATCACACACGGGAGAAAAACCTTTTAGTTGTTCAGTTTGTGGTCAAAGATTCTCTCAAAAGTCAAACATGGTAACACACATGAGAACGCACACAGAAGAAAAAGCTTTTAGTTGTTCATTGTGTGACAAAAGATTCATTAAAAAGGCAAATATGGAATCACACATGAGAACACACACAGGAGAAAAACCTTTTAGTTGTTCAGTTTGTGGGAAAAGATTTTCTCATAAGATTAGAATGGTATCACACATGACGACACATACAGGAGAAAAACCATTTTGTTGTTCAGTTTGTGGTAAACAATTCTCGGACAAAAATAACATGGTAAAGCACATGAAAACGCACACAGGAGAAAAACCTTTTAGTTGTTCAGTTTGCAGTAAAAGATTCTCTGAAAAGTCGCACATGCTATCACACATGAGAACGCACACAGGAGAAAAACCTTTGAGTTGCTCTGTTTGTGGCAATAAATTTGCTCAGAAGTCCACTGTTGTGCGACACATGAGAACACACACTGGAGAAAAACCTTTTAGGTGTTCAGTTTGTGATCAAAGATTCACTCAGAAGTCAAACATGCGATTACACATGAGAACACACACGTGCGAAAAAACATTTTGATACTGAGTTTGTGATAAATGTTTCTTTAAAAGGCAATTTGCGCAACATGTGAGAATGTTGAGTGAGACCGTTTACATGTTACAGGAGGCCATAAAAGCCTTTGGAGTGTTCAGTCAACACATTAGAACACACAAAAGGAAATAAAAAAACTTTAGTTGTTCAGTTTGTGGTAAAAGATGCTCGACCAATCAAACATGAGAACGCACACGAAAAAACTTTTACTGGCTCACATAGTGGCAAAAGTTGTATAAGTTTGACAGCACACATGTGGACACACATACTGTATGAATGAGGTGGTTGAAAAGTTTGATAACTAATTTGTAAATATTGGACCAAAACTGGAAGAAGAGATTCCAAAATTCTGGACGGTCGAGGAAAGGAATGAAACAATAGACAGGAATCCTAATTCCATGTTCCTCACTCATGTGACAAAAAAGGAAATCGCTTGATATTGTCAAGAATTGTAATGCAAAAACATCAACTGATTGTAAAGGAAACGCTAAAAGGGGTTATTAACGCGATGGTAGAACCGCTTACGTACATCAGTAATTTATCATTCTAGACTGGTAAATTTCCTAAAACAGCTAATATAGCTTCAGTCTTCAAAAACGGAAACAGACATTAATTTACAAACTACCGACCGGTTTTCTTTATTCCCACAATTTTCTAGAACTGATCGAGAAGCTATTCAATATCAGGTTGGACAGATTTATTAATAAAAATAGATTACTCGTGGATAGCCAATATGGATACAGAGCTAACATTTCAACCTCCATGACAATGATTGAAATTACTGAGGAAATTACCAACACTATAGACCACAGAAAGTGTGCAGCTGCAGTATTTATGGATGTCACAAAAGCTTTCCATACAGTTAATCACAACATCCTAATTACAAAATTAGAAAGGTACGGAATCAGAGGGTTAGTTTTGAATTGGGTCAAAAGCTACCTAGCTAACAGGAAGCAATATGTGAAGCCAGGAGAATATACATCTGCAAGTTTAAAATATTACGTGAGGAGTACCCCAGGGGTCAATTTTGGGACCAAAACTGTTCAACTTGTTATATTAATGACATCTGTAAAGTGACAAAAGACTTAAAATTGCTGCTATTTGATAATAGGAGGACGGACACACACTCGCAAATACAAATTGGCGATGTGGACATTGAAAGGTTTAAATACATTTTTGGGGATCATAATAGATGAAAAAATTAGCTGGAAATCTCACATTAAAAATATACAACATAAGGTGGCGAGAAATATCTCAACACTAAATGAAGAAACATTTGACCTTGAACCAAAAATACCTCCATACGCTTTACTGCTCTCTGGTATGGCCACATCTAACTCACTGTGGAGTTATGGGACAATAACTATAAAAGCAATCTTCACTCGCTAAATGTCCTGCAAAAAAGATCAGTGAGGATAATCCATAATGGTGTGTATCGAGAACAAACAAATCCTTTATTTCTAATCTCACAAATATAAAAATTTGCAGATTTAGTCAATTTTCAAAGAGCTAAAATGATGCCTAAAACTAACAATAACCTGTTACCCAAAAATGTCATTCAATACTTTTCTACAAGAGAGGAGAAATATGAGCTCAGGGAAAAACTCAACTTAAAACATTTCTAGACGAGAACAACGCTAAAATGCCACAGCATTTCAGTATGTGGAATCAAATGATGGAACGCATTGAGTAAGGAACTCAGTGCACCAAGATGAGCCATTTCAAGAAACAATAGAACCAGTTGATGTTTGCAAAATACAAGTAAGAATATGTTCCATTATGTCTATTTGTATTTATTATTCTTTATTGATTATTATACTGATATACTGATACTGATATATACCGACCGCTATCAGGCTCTACAACACCTGAACCATTTTGTATTTCACTATGTCTATGCATTGCATGCATTGTCTATGATTATGCATTCTTGACTTGTGTACATACTTGTGTATCTTGCTTGCTGCTGTAACAGATGAATTTCCCTGCTGTGGGATTAATAAAGTACTACTACTACTACTACTGATTATTATATACGTATGATTATTATTTATTATGATTGTGGAAAAACCCTGACATTTATATTACAACAATGAAACATTTCCCATCACTTTTTTATGTATTAAAAAGATCACATGAAATACAGGAAGTGAATAAATGTACTGCAACAGATGTGAAACGGATGGGGGGTAGGATTAAACAAGATTTGCTTCTCCCTAACTGCTTTTGGATATGTGGAACTGTGAATTTCACGATGTGATGTGTTCTATTGTAACTTGTATGCATGTTCAAATACAATTAAAACACTACCACAACCTACAATTAACGTTTTTCTTGTGCAGTTTGTGTTCAAAGATTGTAATAAGAATAATATCACACATGGAAAGTGAGGAGTTGCTGTGTGTATGATATCATACTGCAAGTTAGTGTTCTGCTAAGAGCAACTGCTGCATAAATGTTATGACTGTGGTGGCGTCAGCCATCTTCTATGCTGTGGGCTGCTGGAGAGGGGGCAGCACGGACAGGGACAGGAGCAGGATCAATAGGCTGATCGGGAGAGCGAGCTCTGTCCTGGACGGTCCTCTGGACTCCGTGGAGGAAGTGGGGGAGAAAAGGATGTTGGCTAAGCTGACATCCATCATGGACAACACCTCTCACCCGCTACATGACACTGTGGGTTCCCTTAGCAGCTCCTTCAGCAGCAGACTGTTACACCCACGGTGTAAGAAGGAGAGGTTCCGCAGGTCCTTCATACCGACCGCTGTCAGGCTCTACAACACCTGCACCACCTGAACCATGTTGTAGTCACTATGTCACTTTACCCCCTCTGTAACTACTTATAGTATTGGTTACTCACACTTTATTATTGTTTATCTCTATTTAATTTTTTCATTACAGTTTACTCTACAATGTTGACTCTACAGTACTGTTTACAACAGGGTCACGTTTTTTACAGTACCATATTGCAATTTTATGTGAAATAAGTACTTTTTATATCTTTATACCTGTATTTTATCTTACCTTATTTTGCACTGTTTACTTGCGTATCTTGCTTGCTGCTGTAACAAGTGAATTTCCCCGCTGTGGGATTAATAAAGTACAATCCTATCCTATCCTATCCTATTACAAATATGCGTTGTTTTAGTAGCACACAGTGAGTAAAAAGAAATGATACAGTAGTACCTCACAGATCATAAACCTCCTTTTACGTAAATTCAACTGAACGTAAAGAATTTATGTAAAGTTTTTGCATCGTATTACGGAAGAAATTCCATATAACGTAATGCATCAAGTTGGTGCACTTGTTTAATGAAGTTGATTTAAAAAAAAAAAAAGAGTTCACTTGGTGACGCCTTCTGACACTTCACGCTCTCATTGGCTGATTTTCGGGGCACCGCCAACGCTCTCATCTCATTGGGTGATTATCGGGGCACCGCCTACGCTCTCATCTCATTGGCTGACTTACACAGCAGGTACGTGTGTTTGTGTGAGAGACAGGATTCTCCCTTCAACCTCCTTTCCTCTTCGTAGTCGCCTTTAAACTAACTTAATTAAACAATTAAGTTAAGTTACAAATTAAAATTTTCCACACAGCATTATCGTGTAGTGCGTGTGCATTTGTCTGTGAGACCAGCGAGACTCTTACACTCTTTGAGTCTCATTTCGACTCAGGCTAGTCCTCCTCCTCCTTTTCCTCCTCTCCAGTGTTCTCCTGAATGGTAAGATTGTTTTTGTTTTTCAGTTTTTTTCATTTACAGTAATCTTATTTATTACCTTATTTTATATTGGAATGTTACTCTACTATGTTTATGTTAACATTTTCTTATATTTTCCCACCATATTTGGTGGACTTTGAATATTTTGAAGGCCCAAAGGGGTGAGTTTGGGAAGATCTTGGAACGGATTAGGCTATTTACATATATTTTACGCTTCATATAACATAAAAATCTTATGACATAAAGGTTCTCGGAACGGATTATTTATATTGTAGGCTGTCTACTGTATAGGAAAAAAATGATGTTTGAAAAACTTGATTGATCTGATAGGCTTGTCACGATATCAAATGTTGCTGGTTGATAATTGTGCTGCAAATTATCATCAATAATTGATACTATCAGCATTTTTAGAACAGTTCTTCATTAGTTACATGGCATAATATAAGCTGGTGTGTCGCCGCTTCCTTCAACCCACTGAGATCAGTTTTATCATCATCGTTTATCATCATCTCTCGGCCTTTTCCTCGCTACTACTTTCCAACACATGTGACGCATCGGTTGGTTACGCTCTCACCTTATTCATTCTGTTGAAAAGCCACACATTCCCACGCTGGGGATGTGGCATTCGCCTTAAAAATCATCACTTCTGTGCCTTAATTCATGCTGTGGCTGTTGCTGTCACTGTTGCTAATATAATCCAATTTTTTTGTTGTTGCTGATATTCAATATGAATATCGGATCAGGACATCCATAGGACACACATGCAGTTCAAAGAAGAAAGTGTATAGCGACTTCCGGGAGAAACATCTCAAGTATCAGTTCAAGTGTGTTTGTGTCCTGCAGATGTCCAGCAGCTGATTGGTCATTCAGAAGAACGCCCCCCTGACCCACAGCAAGACGCCCAGCCCCCCCATGTCAAAGAGGAAGAGGAGGAACTGTGGACTGCTCAGGAGGGAGAGGGGGACGGCGGGAGGAGGCTGATCTCACCGAGGTGCCACCGACTGGTGTCTCTGTGAAGACTGAAGACCATGAAGACAAACCACCCGAGTCCTCACAGCTTCATCACAGTCTGAGTGAGGAGGACAGAGGGGCGGAGCCTCCAAGCAGCAGCAGCAGCTCACCACAACACATGACGACAGAAGCTGATGGAGACTGTGGAGGATCACAAGCAGACAAGCTCTTAGCTCCGCTATCAGACAGTGAGCACACAACGTCACACTCTCCTGAGGAGGAAGAAGCTTCGAGCAGCGATGCAGACGGTGAAGGTGATAGGAGGACTCACACTGACAACAAACACTCTGGATGCTCTAAAAAGAAAACGGGTAAAAAAACGTTTCACCTGCTCAGTTTGTGATTTGCTTTGCAGTGCTACTTGACCCAACACATGCGGTCACACACAGGAGAAAAACCTTTTGGTTGTTACATTTGTGGTCAAAGATTCACTCAAAAGTCATACATGAAGTCACACGTGACAGTGCACACGGGGAAAAAACCCTTCAGTTGCTCAGTTTGTGGTAAAGGCTATTCTCCCAAAAACAGTTTTGCTTATCACATGCTAAAATACTCAGAAAAACCTTTTGGTTGTTCCGTTTGTAGTCAAAGGTTCCCCCGAAAGTCACAAATGGTATCGCATATGGCAAAGCACACAGGAGAACACCCCTTTGGTTGCTCAGTCTGTGGTAAGAACTTCTGTTCCAAACAGTATTTGACGTTTCACATGATGAAACACACAGGAGAAATATCTTTTGGTTGTTCCGTGTGTGGTCAACAATTCCCCCAAAAGTCAGTACTGGTAGCACACGTGAGAAAGCAAACAGGAGAAAAACCCTTCGGTTGCTCAGTTTCTGGTAAAAACTTTCCTTACAAATCCAGTTTGATTTATCACATGCGGAAGGACACAGGAAACATCTTTTGGGTGTTCAGTTTGTGGGCAAAGGCTCCCTCTAAACTCACAACTGGTTTCACACATGAGGAAGCACACCAGAGAAAGCCTTTGGGTGCTCAGTTTGTGGTAAAACCTTTTGCTCCAAACAGTATTTGACTTTTCACACGCTGAAACACACAGGAGATAAACCTTTTGGCTGTTCGGTTTGTGGTAAAAACTATCTTTCCAAACCCAGTTTGACTTATCACATGCGGAAGCACGCAGGAGAGCAAAGTTTCACTGGGAGGCAAGCAAGTATATACCGCTCTAAAGCTTGTCCAGGAGGGTTAGGGGCAGCCCCAGATAGTGGGCCGAAACATTATTGGAACCAGAAAGGCTTTGAATGGTCTTCCTGACAATCATAGATAGCCAATGCAGTCAATATCAATTGCGTATGGTTTATGTAAGTAGTGAGGAGATGTGAGTAGAAGTAGAGTGTCAGAGTACAGTATATCTGAATAGGCCGGGGGCTGTGTGTACAATCATACGTGACACGAAAACAGAAACCATCCTAGCAAATCAATATCGAGGCGAAAGGTCATGAAAAATAATGCTGTGAGAATGAACTTGGTAGATGCCTATGGATGACTAGAAAGGATTGCTAGAGCGCGTTTACGCTGGTTAATTGGTTCCAGACCCGACCGTGAAAAGTGAATTTTCACAAGGTAGGATTCCTTCTTCATAAATGGAATATTTTCGTAGTTAGGGCACAGAAAACCTGTTTACGACCTTCTAAATGCGGTTTTTAACATTATTAGACATGAAATGAGCCCCCCTCATAGTCACCTTTACATTTGTATTACCCAGTGTAATATTATATATAATTATTATTATGTTCTTATCATTGTGCCTGTTTAAGCATGCAATAAAAGCCTGTTGCTCCAGTGATCAAGTCTGGTGCTTGTCTCACCAAACCATTAGATTCAAGAGTTTTATTGTCATATGCATAGTAAAACAGGTAGTTCTGCTATGCAATGAAATTCTTATTCTGTTCATTCTCCCAAAAAAAGAAAGAAAACACAAGAAAATGAATAAGAACAGAAGAAACATTAATACCAATAAATTAAACATTAATACCAATAAAAGAAGAAACATTAATACCAATAAATTAAGCAACAACAGGAGAGACATTAATACAAATAAATAAATGAATAAATAAATAAAGTGTTATGAGTGTGTACATGTGTTGCGTTTCTCCTGCATGACAGTGCTTCTCACCTTATCTCTAAGAGACAGCCCAGCCACACTCAGGAGAAAACTCGGAAAACTTTCGGTCACAACCCAAAGCTGATGACCATAGGCGAGGGTAGGAACCTACTGTACATGGACCCTCTTCACCACAACGGACCGATCCGCCTGTCCATCTCGCAGTTCCATCCTTCACTCACTCGTGAACAAGACCCCAAGGTACTTCAACTCCTCCGCTTGGGGCAGGATGTCATCCCCGACCCGAGGTGACACTCCACCCTTTTTCAGGCGAGAACCGGACTCGGACTTGGAGGTGCTGATTATCACACTCGGCTGCGGACCGATCCAGTGAGAGTTGAAGGTCACGGCTCGATGGAGCCAGCAGGACCACACCATCTGCAAAAAGCCGAGACCCAGTCCGGCCCGGCGGCCACCTGACCGGAACCCCTCAACGCCCTAGCTGCACCTAGAAATTCTGTCCATAAAAGTCATGAACAGAATTGGTGACAAAGTGCAGCCCTGGCGGAGTCCAACCCTCACTGGAGACGGTCCGACTTATTGCCGGCAAGGCGAACCAAACACTGACACCGGTCATGCAAGGAACGAACCGCCTAATTCAGGTGGTCCGGTTCCCCATATTCCCTGAGTACTCCCCACAGAATTCCTGGAGGAACACGGTGGAATGCCTTCTCCAAGTCCACAAAACACATATAGGCCGGCTGGGAAAACTCCCATGCATCCTGGCTGGCCACCAATCCAGGGTGTACTCTGTCAGCTGGGATAGGCTCCAGCATACCCCCGTGACCCTAGTGAGGATAAGCGGCATAGAAGATGGATGGATGGATAATTAGTTGATAAAAGATTGCTGTTTTGTGCTTAAATGTGGTCTATTATAGTAGAAAACAACCATGGAGGCAAATTGTACATATTCATGGTGTAAATGAAACATTTCCAAGCATAAAAATGACAAAATGAAGGAAAATAGAAATATAATGCATTCAGAAGGTGTGGTGACGGTGTCATACAGTATCTGTGACTTGCTGTCTGCGCCTTTAAGTGACGAGCTGACCGTTAAGAGGCATGCTAGCAGGAGGTCAGTGCTGCAGGGAGTGGCCGACAGCAGCTCCTGTGTGAATGTTCACTGCATGTCTTCTCTGCTTGTTAAGAAAGCCATTGCGGTGCATCGTCAGTCTCTCCCAAACCATAAAGTAGAGTGGTAATCAACACCGGTCTCTAGGTGCCGCTAACGTTACACTGATGTGGGACAGCAGTCACCAGGAAGTATACGCTTATTTATGTCTTCTGTATTGTTTCATACAAGCGTAAAGGGTGTTATTTCATGTCTGCAGGGCTCTAGTCATGCTAAAAAACGTTTTTTTTTATCTCTTTGAATATCTCTACATTGACTTCCTATTGTTGTTTATGTGTTGGGTGTTCACAAGGTGACTTGACATTGGGGGAAAAACAAGTGTAGAGATATGTTCATCAGATTTTTCAGTTTTAGTCGTCGCCCTTTTTCACTGACGTCCAGCGGTCCATCTAACAAGCATGTTTAGAATTCCGATATCCGTGAATGCACCTCGTGAGAGTGTTGTGTTTGTGAGCTGGGATAGATGTATGGTGTTGGAATTGCACTGCTGTTGATGCGTTCGGGTCAGAATAAAGTTATCCAACAGCATCCGAATCCGTGTGCATCTTAGGGGACGTCTCACTCGCCGTCATGACGGAGAAGCGTGGCTTGCCGTGCTGCGTCCATTACGCTTAAAACGCTGTTGGCTTGTAGGTGAACAAAGCCAGCTCACTGCTTCTGTCTTACTTCCATCCATCCGTTTCCCGCTTATCCGGGTCCGGTCTCAGCAGGGAAGTCCAGACTTCCCGGTCCCTGCAGATCCACCAGGGAGACACTGCCAGGCCAGCTGTGAGACATAATCCCTCCGGCGGGTCCTGGGTCCGCCCCGGTGCCTTCTCCCGGCCGGGCATGCCAGGCAGGCGTCCGGAGTAGATGCCCGAGCCACCTCAACTGGCTCCTCTGCATGTGAAGGATGAGGGAGCTCCTCACCCTAAGGCTTCTTTCAATCAAGACCCAAAGCTCTTGACCGTAGGCGAGGGTGGGAACATAGATGGGGGGGTAAATTGAGACCTTTGCCTTCCGGCTCAGCTCTCTCTTCACCACAACGGTCCGGTACGGCGACCGCATTACTGCGAACCTCACGCTCCAACCTTCCCTCACTCACGAACAAGACCCCAAGATACTTGAACTCGTCCACCTGGGGCAGGACCTCATTCCCAACCCACCCTTTTCCCACTGAGAACCATGGCCTGGCATTTGGACGTGCTGAGTCTCATCCCACTCAGATGCAAGACACTTGTCCTCTTCTCCAAATGAACCAAGTTTACTTTGGTTTCTAGTGGTAATTATTGAGATGAGGAGGGCAGGGGGGGTAACGTAACAGTGTGGTGAGGAATCTTGTACTATTTTATTCCTGCTTATGCTTCCCCTCTGTCCAGAAATCACACAAATGAATGTACTGTACACAACATGATGTCTTTGACAGAACAACATGTATTATGTTTCATAGTGTTGGCATATTTCCTATCCTATTTTATTAGATACATTTACTCCAGTTTATCATTCATCTCCATCATCATTTTATCAATAGCTTCCGTGATGGGTGTGCCCCCCCCCCAAACGCCCGTATCAAAGCAAGCGTATGATAAAAGATGATCTTTAATGTGTGGTATGAGTGGTGGCAGTGACGATGTGAGTGAAACGTATCTTTCATGCCTTGAAATGACGTCGTGATGTCACCTTTATCAACATGAAAGTTTGCTAACAAGCTGTGCTCCGAGGCTCCATTCCAAGTACTGTTCGTTGGTTCGGACTGGACTGTGGACATGTAACCAATGAGTAATTAACCAATGAGTCCTGATAGCAGTTTACTATCAATCCAGATTTAATTATTTGCTGGACTGAAATGCATCTCTTCTTTTGCTTTACAAACTGAACTCGGCGAACATAACAACATGAATAGACATAACATCTCAATATAACACACAAAGAAAGAAAATATACATATATCTATATACAATGTTGAATGTCCCCTAAACTGTCCTGAGCACAATTTAAGATTTGCTGGCCAGCATACAAAAATAAAGAGTCTGTAGAGCTCTATACGTTTTGGTTACGGCTTTGGTGGACTCTGGTGCTGATGATAGCTTTATCGACACTAATCTAACCAAGGAATTGAACATTAAATTCATTGAGCTACCTGTTCCTAAGGAAGTGCACTCGCTTGAGGGACTTCAACTCGCCACCGTCACTCACCAGACTGAGTCCATTTCGTTGCAATTATCGGGCAATCACGTAGAGGAGATCAGATTCTTTATCATTCCCTCACAAGCCGCTCCCGTAGTTCTTGGCCTCATGTGGCTCAAACTCCATAATTCCTCAATTGACTGGAATAATAACCGCATATCTAATTGGAGCAACTTTTGTCATGGCAACTGCCTACGTGCCGACATGATCAAAACTTCCATCATGGCTAAAAGCTTGGAAGAAATCGATCTGTCTAATGTACTCTCATGCTACCATGATCTCAAACCAGTCTTTAGCAAAGACCTAGCCCAGGCTCTTCCTCCGCACCAACCCTACGATTGTGCCATTAATCTCCTGCCTAACGCCACTCTCCCTCGTTCCCGATTGTACAACATTTCCGGTCCCGAATTCGCTTCCCTTAAAGAATACATTTCTTCATCTCTCACAGCAGGTCTCATCCGCCCATCCACGTCACCACTGGGGGCGGGATTTTTTTTTGTTGAAAAGAAAGATAAATCTCTCCGTCCCTGTATTGACTATCGGGGACTCAAAGACATCACCGTACGTAACAGTTACCCGCTCCCATTGATGGATTCGGCCTTCTCCACACTGCACAATGATCGAGTTTTTCACCAAACTCGATCTTAGATGTGCTTATCACCTGGTACGGAAAACAGCATTCAATATGCCCCTGGGGCACTTCGAATACCTTGTTATGCCTTTCGGATTAACCAACGCTCCAGCTGTCTTCCAAAATCTCATTAATGATGTTCTTAGCGACCTTATCAATAAGAATTGCTTTGTGTACCTCGACGATATTTTGGTTTTCTCTCATGATTTGCAGGAACACGTACGACAAGTCCGTCAAGTCCTACTTCGATTATTGGAAAATAGACTTTACGTCAAAGTTGAGAAGTGTGAATTCCACGCCAATTCTGTGTCTTTTTTGGGTTACATTGTGGAAAGCGGCAAGCTTCGAGCCGATCCCGCCAAGATTCAGGCGGTGGTCGATTGGCCATCTCCGACAGCAAGGAAGCCTTTACAGAGGTTCTTGGGGTTCGCCGGCGGAGGCAGACAAGACCCCGGACACCATCGTGCCCGTGGCTCGGGTGTTGGGGGCTCTCCGGTGGGAGGTGGAGAGAAAGGTTTCGGAGGCCAACTTTGGTGGCCCTCCATGTTTTCAGACGTCAAAGCCTTCGTCGCCGCCTGCTCAGTCTGCGCCAGAAGCAAGTCTTCCCACCAGTCGCCGGCAGGACTGATCCAACCTCTCACAGTCCCGTCCCGCCCTTGGTCCCACATTGCACTGGACTTCATCACAGGCCTGCCGGCATCCCGAGGACACACGGTCATACTTAATATTGTGGACAGATTCTCTAAAATGGTACACTTTATTGCACTTTCCAGGTTGCCATCCTCTATGGAAACAGCCCGCCTGCTGGTCAAACATGTATTTCGTCTACACGGCATCCCTATGGACCTTGTGTCAGACAGGGGCCCTCAATTTGCATCTAAAGCGTGGAAGGCCTTCTGCAAGACATTGGGAGCATCGGTGAGTTTATCCTCAGGATATCATCCCCAGACTAACGGCCAGACTGAGCGGGCCAACCAGGACTTGGAGGCCGCTCTCAGGTGCGTCTGCCATCGTAACCCATCTTCGTGGTCCACCCACCTCCCTTGGGTCGAGTACGCCCACAATTCACTCGTCTTTTTGCAATTTTATTGTTCATTTGGGACATTCAACACACTCACGCAGTACATTACAACAGAGAGACACTTTTGAACATCGGCAGGGTTCACCATGAACTCTCATTTAGCCTCTCAGACTTTGCCTTTCTTCTGCGCCGGGAGACCGCAGCAGCCTGCGGGCCCGGTGGGGCTGAATACCCGGCGAGCAAAGCATCCGAGGCGTAAACGAGGCAAGCGCTGCTTAATTTATTGGTATATATGTTTATGTTTCTTATGTTCTTATTCTTATTCTTTCTTGTGTTTTCTTTCTTTTCTTGGGAGAATGAAAAGAATAAGATTTTCATTGCATAGTATAACTGCCTGTTTTACTATGCACATGACAATTAAAACTCTCTTGAAATTCTCGAATCTCTTGAGTCTGCACAGCCACAGGCATGTCACCCTTTAAAGCTGCCCTTGGATACCTTAGCTCTTTAGCCACATACATCCCTCCTCTAGGGTACGTATTACACTGTCGGCGTGAGCGGTTTGTACCGCTCTTACTCCTACATATCCTGACATAGTGTCCACAACAGTGGTTCTTAACCTTGTTGGAGGTACCGAACCCCATCAATTTCATATGCCCATTCACCGAACCCTTCTTTAGTGAAAAATAAAATATATTTTTTTTCTTTTTTTTCTTTTTTAATTTTTTAAATTTTAAATTTTAAATTTTTTAAATTATATTTATTTATTTTTTTTAAGTAAAAAGAGTAATATATATATATATATATTTATTTATTTATTTTTTTTCAAGGCATAGGTATATGTTTGTTTACTGATGCACAAAATGACAGAGACAGGAGAATCCCATCATGGTCCGTGATACATGTGAAGCCATGCTGTACATATTCGTCCGACCACTTTCTTTTTTTGCTCGACATAGTTAGTATGGATTAAAATATTAAGAACGAAATCACACGACGTACTACCACATCAGTTACACGTTGACTACTTGATGGTGCGTTTCATTTGTACTCGGAACTGGGAAGTTTGAGTGAGAGTGACCTGATCGAGTTATACGCGTTCATTTTCACTCTTTTCAGTCTTTTTTAGTCGGGCATAAAGAGGCCTGGCATGTCTTTGGTAGTGTGGAACATGATCTCAAACGTAGTTACACAGTCCCAGCACACAGCTCCTCCTCGGTGTCGTTTGCGATGAAAACATCATCTATGTACACCACAACGTCCAGCCCTGATAGTACTTCCAGTACTGCTGATTGAAACACAGTGGGGGAATTTTTATATCTTTGTGGGAGTCTCTGCCACACATAGGCTTTTCCTCGCGTAATAGCAGTTTTTCCTTGCGATGCTTTGGCCAGCCGCACTGAGAAAAATCTATTTGCCAAGTCTATGCATGACTTGTATTTTTTAACTCTCAATGTCTTTATAGATGCTTGAGGATTGTTAAAAAGACCCTTGCCCCTTCGTGTGTAGAGCAGGCGCACCTACCTCTCTGACTTCTCCGCTTAAAGGGTTAAAGCCTCCTGTGTTAAAGAGGACGCTTCTAAGTCAGGTCGGAGGAAACTCACCCAGGTATTCACGACATATGTAGAGGCGGCCCCGCTACATCCAGACCAAGCACAATGGAGTACCCGTGTTTAAATTGTACCCAGCACTAGACCCTCTACTTGTAGTCGCTTTCCTCCTTTATGGTTTGTTGCATTTGGTATTGACCTGGGATGTTTTACTAATCTGTTAGCGATCAGAAGGACCTGTTTATTGTTATTTAGGTGTGACCGTAACAACCTAAAAGGAATTTCTTCCACAAGCAGCTTACTCTTTTATCTTACAAGACGCAAAAACAACAGAAAAGGTGAATGAAGGAAATTTAATAGTAAATTTGGCAAGGGCGAAAAGAAGTAAAAAGAGAAAAATCATACATACTTTGACTTTTAAAATGTTGTTGAGCTCCAGTTACATAAGAACAAAAGTCATAATATTGTCCCGAAAAAAAGGTCCAAAATGGTTAAAAATAAGGTGTGGGTCGCAACCACCCTCTCAATCGTATCCCAAAATGAGTAACAATCATGCCACAACAACATCCAGATAAAAAGTAGAATACCAAAGTAGTACTTTGTAAAATCCACTGCTGGGGGAAAAAGTTCTATCCCATAGGTGAGAATCATCAATGCGTGCTATTTGATAAATCTTCCTTGGTCTCCTGCAAGGATCTAGTTTGCACATGAAGAAAGAAGAAAAGGAGCTGTATGTATGTGTGGCTGTCTCCGATGTCCCCAGACACTTTCTCTTCTCAACACTGCTCCTTGCTGGTTGCTAGGGTGGTTGCTATGTCTGTGTTTCTCCTGACGAGAGATTCAAGATTCAAGATTCAAGAGAGTTTTATTGTCATGTGCATGGTAAAACAGCAGTTCTACTATGCAATGAAAATCTTATTCTGTTCATTCTCCCAAGAAAAGAAAGAAAACACAAGAAAGAATAAGAATAAGAACATAAGAAACATAAACATATATACCAATAAATTAAGCAACAACAAAAAGAAGAGACATTAATACAAATAAATAAGTAAATAATAAATAAATAAATAAATAAAGTGCTATGAGTGTGTGTTGCGTGCGGCGTGTGTGAGTGCTTCGTTGAGAAGCCTGATGGCCTGTGGGTAAAAGCTGTTTGCCAGCCTTGTGGTCCTGGACTTCAAACTCCTGTAGCGTCTGCCTGACGGTAGGAGTGTGAATAATGAGTGTTGTGGATGTGTGCTGTCCTTGATGAGGTTGTGTGTTCTTCGTAGGACTCTAGTTTTATAAATGTCTTGCAGTGAGGGGAGGGCTGCCCCAACAATGTTCTGTGAGGTCTTGATCACCCGCTGGAGTGCCTTCCTATCACGTGTTGTACAGTTACCGTACCAAACAGTGATGGAGGCGGTAAGGACACTTTCCATAGTGCATCTGTAGAAGAAACTCAGGATTGTGGTGGACATGCCAAATTTCCTCAGTCTCCTCAGGAAGTACAGTCTCCTTTGGGACTTCTTCATCATTTGTTGGGTGTTGTGAGACCAGGTGAGGTCCTTGCTGATGTGTGTGCCAAGGAACTTGAAGGTTTTCACCCTCTCCACCTCAGTCTCATCAATAAACAGGGGTCTATGCGGCTCCTTTTCCCTTGTTCTTGGGTCGATGATCATCTCTTTAGTCTTATCTGTATTGAGAAGGAGATTGTTATCACGACACCAAGCTATGAGGTCCGCCACCTCTCTTCTGTATGATGTTTCAACACCACCAGTGATCAGTCCAATGACTGTAGTGTCATCCGCAAATTTAATGATGCCGGTGTTGTGTGCTGGAGCCCCGCCCACATGTGCCGAGGGTCTCAAGTGGAATAGTAGCCCTCCAGCTTCTGTCTGTACTGTCTTTTGGCCTCTCGTATGGACCTTCTCAGGTCATATCTGGCCTTTTTGTAGTCCTCAGCGGTGCCCATGACAAATGCAGTCGAACGAGCACGTAGCTTAGCCCTTACAGTTCATCCACTGTTTTTGGTTAGGGTATTTTCTGTAATACTTGGTGGTGCTAACAGTCTCTATGCATGTGCTAACGTAGCCAGTAACAGCAGAAGCATATTCATCCAAATCAACAGTACAATCTTGCCTCCCCGCTGCAGTTTTAAACACATCCCAGTTTGTGCAGCCAAAGCAGTCCTGAAGTACTTGATCAGTTTCTTCATTCCACACTTTAACTGCTGTACTTACAGGGGGAGCTTGTTTAAGAAGTTGTCTGTATGTTGGATAAAGGAATATAGAGATGTGGTCGGCCTTTCCAAAGTGGGGTCTTGGAACAGCCTTCAAAGCACCTTTCATGTTGCTGTAGACTTGGTCCAGGATGTTATTTTCCCTTGTGGGAAAACTCACATGCTGGTAATATTTGGGGAGGACAGTCCTGAGGTTACAGTGGTTGAAATCGCCAGATATAATGAATATAGCATCTGGGTGTTTGGTCTCGTGTTTGTCAATGATGTCATGCAGGAGGCCTAGTGCGTTAGCGGTGTTAGCTCGTGGTGGAATGTAAAATGTTAAATACACAGCACTAAACTCACGAGGCAAATAAAAAGGTCTGCATTCAGCAGCTCAATGTCCTGCGAGCAGTGCTTTTCCATCGTCTGTACGTCTGTGCACCACCGTTTGTTTACGTAAACACAGACGTCGCCACCTCTGTGTTTACCAGACGCTAAAGTCCGATCTCCCCGGTAAGCAGCAAATGTTTCCTTTTTTTTTTTTTTTTTTTTTTTTTTTTTTTTTACCCCTGTCCTGTCCAGCCTTTAAAGCAGATAGAATTGTATACCTAAATGCCGTCAAGTGCTCAACAGATTTACTCTGCCAGAGAGAAGTGTGATATACACTTCCCCTGTCATACAAAATTTATTCGACCTTTTCGACCTTGATGCTTGTTATAAAGCAAATTTGGAGCGACCGGACCGGAGCAGGAGGGGACAGAGAAGAAGAGAAAAGGAAACGGGGGGGGGGGGGGGGGGGGGGGGGGCGAGAGGGGACAAAAACAAAAAAAAGAGAGACAAGAGACAAGGACAACAGCAGCAACAACAACAATTGTGACAGAACAACAGAAACATACAGAACGACATCAGCAAATAAATGTCCGTGACAACTATAAAGACGAACAAGGATAAAGGACAAATCAATATCAACAACCACAATGACAAAGCTGTCAATGACAATCAGACATAATAGCAGTCATGAAATGATGAACTATGACAGTGATCACAATGACAATACTGCATTGAAACAGTCGCACACAATAGCAGTCATGAAATTATGAATTATGATAGTGATCACCATGATAATACCGCATTGAAACAGTCACACATAACTGTAGTAATGAAATGATTATCCATGATAGTGAATAGAATCAAAGTTACTGTAATGCACATCATTGTAAAAAAAAGAATATACATATACACATATATATATACATATACATACATACATATATATATATATATATATATATATATATATATATATACATATATATACCGTACATACACACATATATATATATAGTCATACTGCTGATATCACCGTCGCTGTAATAAAACCAACAACATAATAACACCCTGGTTAACTCAGTGAGTAATGTGGGGAAGTACGTATGTACTGTGAGTGTGCATATGTACAGGTATCTCTGTATGTGAGGAAGACTTCATATATATATAAAGGTGCAGGAATGTGTGGGCGTGTGATTGTCACTGAGAATGCATGAAAGGAAAGGGGCCGCCTTCCACCTCCCAGAGAGCCCCGCCCCAAATAGCAAGGCCGGGCCCCGGCCGCCAGAAGGCCACCAGGCCCATAGGGGCAGGCAGCACAAAGATCAGTGCCCCAAGAGCCAGCCCAGAGAGCCCCCCCCCCGGGAAGACCAGTAAGGGGCCGAAGAGAGGTAATCCCAGCCAAGGACAGGGCGCCAGCGGGCCGGAGGACTGCCAACCCCTGAGACCAGCGAGAGATCACACCCCACAAAGGCAGACGGGTACCGGGGGCCACAAACCGGCAGGCCCAGAGACGCCTCCACAACCGGAAAGAAGCCCGCCCGCGCCGGAAGCGCCAATTCCCGCCCACCGCCACCCCCACCCCCAGGGAGCGGAGCCCGGCCCGCCCCGGGCCAACCCCCGCCCGACCCCCGACACAGGGCCGCCCCGCCAAGGGATGCAGGAGGCACACCCTCCACCCACCCGGCGGAGGCACGGGCGGCAGAGATGTATCGCCCAGCACCTGACCCCACGGAGCAAACCCCTGTATGCCCCCCCCCCCCCCCCCAAAAAAAAATAATAACTAAAATAAATAAATAAATAAATAAATAATAATACACACTCTTACTTACTCAAGCGTGCACACACACACACACACACACACACACACACACACACACACACAGTGGTCGACTGCCCGACACCCGGAAGCCCCACCCTATCCCCCGTTGGTAACCCAAGGAGCAGCGGAGCCGGGGACCCCGGGGTCCCAGACATACGATCCAGAACCCAGGGGCAGAGAGCGCAGACCGCCGGGGAGCAGGAAGACACCCGGCCACACCCCCCCAGCGGTAGGACGCCGCCAGCGAGGCAGACAGGGGAGTCAGCGAGGAGGAGAGCGGGAAACTGAGCAGGCAGGCGGGAAAACGGGCGAGCAGCCAGGCGAACCACCACACAGCGCCAACCGACACCCGCGGGCCAGCAAACCCCGAAGAGAGAGCGGGAGCACCACACCCCAAGCCGCAGGGAGGCCAAGCACCAGAGCCGAGAAGGCGAGACCAGCAGCCGATACATGCGATACATGCCGTACACTCGGCCGTAGGGGACATTCATGGAGACAAAATTCAACCGGTTACCTGCTGTAGAGCGAAGGAACGTCCGGCTTGTCTCTCGGGCCTGGAATGTGGTCATAGAAAAAACACTTCGTTGAAGCCTATCAAAAGGAAAGGGACTGCCACCTCTAAAATAGAACCCAATAATCCCATTATTGTGAATAACGGACAAGTCAGGAGGGTCGCTGTCGTTGGTAACGCAGCAGAACCCCCAGTAGCATTCGTCCCTTACCCAGGCACATTGACAGTCCGTTCTGCCGCAAATCTGGCATTCGGGATGTTCCTACAATACAAACAAGGGGTTAAAAACTATGCTCACATAATGGCAGTTTGGAGGAAGCTAAACATTTTCAGGTACTAAAAATCTTAAAAATCCAAAAAGAAAAAGTAAAAAGAAATTCAGTCTCTGCGGATCTCTGCTGAGTTAAACAGATGAGGAGTGCATACAGTGGCGAGCCTCCTTGGGGGTCGTGTGTGATCCCCTTGTTCCTCCCCAGCCGCCCTCGGAAAGACAGAGGCATAAGTCATAAACCAGGCAGCCAGACACATTTGTGAGACAAATCTATTCCACAGTAGAACGGCTATAACCCCCTAACCTAAGCCCCAAGCGCCCAGGGCTCCTATTTTACGCCACCATACGTAGCGTCCCTTAAATTTGAGGCCGGCTGCTAGGCTGGTCAGGTGTATGGCTAAAATTAAAAGTAGGGTTCCTTCAAAAACTACCGAAAAAAGCTGTGGCTACATCAGTCCCTACCCAAATCAAAAGCAACGCAACCTTCCCTTTGTCCCCATTGGTAGAAAAATTAAATTTGGTTCGTCCTAAGATATACACTACAAACAATCCTGAGCCTCGTGCATGTATGTTATACAAAAAAGACATCACTAGTACTTTGGATATTAAGGCTACGGCTATCAGAGACCTTAAGGGCCAGCTGTCTTTCCAGTTCCCCATACAACTGTAAAGCGTCCAAGTAACAAAAAGTAGCCAATATTCAATCTCACTTACATTGTGTAGTTCCCCAGGGCGTCCCAGGGAGTCGGGTGTACCGCTAGCGCTAGTAGACGCTGCGTTAACTCCGGTGTTAGTTGCCATGATTATGCCTCTCTCTTACCCGATGCGTACTAGTCGGCTTCAATTCTCAATCTGCGCTGGGAGTGCCCCAGCCTTGCTTCTTAAGGGCTTCTTGGCCCTACCTCCGTGGGCTCCTCCCTCTGGCAGGCCGGGTCCACCCCGGTTCAGTATTCTTTGCCTTACATGGTCAAGCTCTTCGTCTCTGACCAAATTCAGCATGATCTGGCGTGTCAACGCCTCTTGCCTTCTGCTCTTTCTGCAAGGGTTAAGACTTTTCTCTTTCGCAAGGCCTGAAACTTCCTCTTTTCTTTTATCACTGCGAATACACTTTTGCAACTATTGGCAGTGTAATAAGGGTAAAAATCAGTCCCATGGCCAACAACATATATGGCCAATATTTTTCTAAAGGCCGTAAGAGCCATTCGCCCATGGATGTAGCTACATCCTGTATTACCTTAACTCCTCCATCCACAATTACATCAAAAGTATGAACTATGGCCGTGCCAACTATTTCATACCATGTGCATTCATGCTCGTTAGCCCCGCTCCCGCAATGCAGCCAATACTCAGAGGAAGAATGGCAAGTCCCGTTGTTAAATAACAAATTCGGGCCTACCTATTCAAAACCGGCAATTTCTTGTTCCCTACATAGGCTCTGCCGAAATGCATATCCCTCTATTATTAAAAAAGCTGCATTGCCAACTTCTGGAAGAGAGTCAGTACAACACTGTGGTTTCCGCTGCTTCACGCGGACTCCCATTAAGGTCTGCTGGCAGGTTCCTCAAGGGATGTAGCGAATCCAGCGATCCTTGACCTTCTTCCACGTGGTTCCAGGCTTGTAGGTTTCAAACTTTCCTTCGTAGTAGTCAGTGCAGGTAATGTTCCATCCCTTCACTTGGCCACAGTCTCTTCGAGCCAGGAAAACATCACATGTTGATCTGTCTCGTGAGCAGCTCATCTGCCATGGAAATGGTGTTATGGTTCGTTCAGGCGTAGTCCTACCACCCTTGTATGCTACAGAGTGGTCTCTTGAGTACACAGTGGCCACATACTGGTAATGAATCCAATAGTCTGAGGACTTGCCTAGGCAGGGTAAAACCCATTTTTTCATCTCTTCTAGGTTTAGCCGCCAACATGTCTGTTTTTCATCACAAACATGGTATTCCTCCCGTGCTTGCAGAATGCCTTTAACAGTCCCGTTCTTTAACGGTCCAGAACAATCATATATCCATCTGGGGAGGATCCCCGTCTGGGTTTCAATCAAATCACACCTGGGGGAAGCTCCATTCTTCCACCAGTCTGTGCCATTTAGCTCAGTATATATTTTATTTACTACACACTTGTCAATGGCATGAAAATCATTTTGGTTCACTTGCCTTAGGTCGTCTGGGGTTGGAAGCTCCTGCACCAGCATGTTGCTATTGTATGGTCCATACGTATAGCTCATTCTTAGGCCTCCATTGCGGGGAGCTCCTATGAAGTGTAATAGGCTCTTCTTCCACAACCACGGTAGTGAGTCATTCAGCCACGTCTCATACCTGACACCGCCTGATTGATCTGTTGCTTCAGCCAATGTTAGCACCAAAAAGTTCTCTGGACAGGACTTTTGGAGGTCCCAGTAGCATCGGTCCAGCTGGTGCAGGGCCGAATGACAATGGAGGTCCTCCGGATGCTCCCTCCGTAGTTTCTGGTAGAGTCTCCAGGCCGGTGAACCTTTTTTCTCGTTCGCCAACATTATTTTCAGGGAGTTGTCTATCTTGGACTCCCAGCCGCTGGGAGACAAATACAGGTCACAAAACAGGCAGTTTCGTCCTTGCCAACTGTTAATCCTTTTGGCACAATGGTGGTCGTACAAAAATCCACCCGAGAAGCGGCGGACTCTTATGCGACCTCTACGTCTCCAGCGTCGGCTATCTTCAAAAATCAGCGGTCGCCATTTTGGATTCCATCTGAAGCCGGCACCATTTGCTGGAAGCTCACACTGCACTGGGGCTGCATTAGTCACTTTCCTGATAGGAGTCCCTTCAGGCTCTTCATCGGGGGCTCCGTACTTACAGGTCAAGTTCAAACAGCTCAAACACGGTTCCCATTGGGGTCTCTGGTCCTCACACACTTCATTCAGTTCAGGAGCCTCAATTTCCACAGAAGCCTCCCAGGCTTTTCCCACCATGGTCGGCAAAGTAACGCAGCTTTGTGTACAGTGCGGGTTGTCTGCACTTGCAGGGTTATCTCAGTTCGATTACCTTCTGGAGTAATGCATATTTTTCTGATACTCCACGTACCTTGGGTGAGTTGGTGCTCTTGACACAGCTTGTCTAGGTCTGTGTGTTTCTGTAGAATCTGCAGTCGATCCTGCACCACATCTCCCCGTTGGAGGTAATAGCCGAGAGCCTTTTCTTGCCACTCCTGATTCCAAGAAGCCTTCCAGGTCAGCGTGAAGTTCACCTCTCTCGTCTCCCAACAGCTCTGGTTAACAGTCTTGGTACTCCAGTAACGCATGACGGCTAAATCCAGAGGAGATTGTCCAGCGGGCACGATTTGGTTGGGTGTTGGTTTCTTGTACGGAGCGGCCCACTGCATGACACCTCTCCAGACTGCGTGGAGATTTGAAACCAGACAGGTGAAGGGCCGTAACAGACTGAATAGCAAGGACAAGGGGGTGACCTAGAATCTTTCCATCCATCTGGTTCACGAAAAGGTTCCTTTCTCGAGGCTTCATGCGCACCATATGATGTCATCTTTGGGCATATTACAGGGAGAACAGGCAGGGGCACAAAAAAAAACAAAAACAAAAAAAAACAGGCAGGGGCACAGGATTATCCTGGTACATTCAAAGAAAAAACCTACATACCTTCCTTTGCACTTGTAAAATGAAATTAGAATGAAAGGAGTCATATTACGTTTTAAGACATTAATTTTAAAGTGCATAAATATGTACAGATCATTATAATAATAACCCCCCTAAGTGTACTGATATTGCCAATTAATCATGTAGTCTTAATAAAATAGTGGAAAAATTGTTGTATGCAATTGTTAATTCTGATTGTTGTCCAGATGGATTGTTGAAAATATTAAGTAATTGTAAATTAAAAATAATACTAAAGAAAATTATAAACTATAAGTTCTGCTTAATTAAAATTGTATGTAATTAGTAATTAAAATGAATAATTTTAAGTCAAAAAAATTGGACATATGCATTAAAAAATCTAAAAATTTAATTAAGTAGCAAGTTTAACATTTTTTAATTATACACCAATAATTTTTTTTTAATTAAGTTGAGCATTCGGGTTTACAGTGTACTCCATATATGCCGTTATAAGGGACGAGAGCCATTTTCACTTTTATCTCGATCCCTATTGCTTTTTTCATCATTTCCTCTGTGCCTTGGTCTCCCGCACGGGCACCCTTTCCCGGGCTTGGAGACAAGTCAGATCATTTTACTGGTATCACAAAGTATTGAGTCTTTTTAACTTTGTGCACCATGGGGGGTGTCCAGGCGTCCAAGGCTGTGGTATAGGAAAAAAGACTACAGTCTTGCTCTAGGGACCATATGTCCTCGCTCCCGGCTTCTTGTAAAGGTACATCAGCTCTGTTTAACACCTCCTGTATTAATCTTGACCAGGTGCTGAGCTCCCACCAGAGCTTCCTTGTCCCTTAGGTGCTCTTGGGTTGGGTTAGCCATGAACTTTGACATATTACCCAAATAAAAGCGTCCAGTACCTTGATGGGATGGTTTCCATTCATCCTACGCATGTTGTGAACGTCAGGTGAAGGAAACTGGAGTCTCAAAGTCCTTCTCAGCTCTGCAAACGACACAGGTTTCATCCACCCTGTGCCAGAGAACCTGCTCCTTTTCTTGAGAAACGTATCCTTTCTTAGCGTCCTCTAGCAACGAGAACGCTCGTCCGGCCAAAATGCCTTCTGCTGTTCGTCTTATAAGAACCAGCCCTTTCACATTGACCAGTCTGATGAAAGGTGGTTTGGCTGCTTGTTCGCTGGCCATTTCCTCTAGTCGTTCCTACTTGTGAGCTTGAGCTCTGGTGAGTGGCTTCAGCTGTTCCACTCCCTGGACTCCTTTCTTCTTTAGTCGTACTGTATTCCGGTGCAAAATTTCTTCCATTATGTCAGTCTGTTCATATTTGGCTTTCACCGTCTTACCGGTGGATGCATCTCTGGCTTTAATCCACACTTTCTGTCCAACAGCAAACGGTCCCTTGACTGGGTGGTCGTTGTCACTTGTCTGATTACGTCCCACCATGGGTGTCTCAAAGGGGCATTGGTTCAGTTCCTCAGAGGGGGAGGGTCTGTTCTGTCTCCACCTCCTGTTGAGGTGTGCTGCAACCTCGAGCGCCTTTGTGCTCCATTCTTTGCCATTAGCGTTTTTTCCAAGCCAGTTTTTAACAAGTCCAACAGTTCTTTCTGCGATGCCGTTGGCTTGTGGGGTATAAGGGGGTGAGTAAACTCTTGTCACCCCCCACTTCTGACACCATCTGTGCACAATGGCATTCTTAAAATGAGTCCCATTGTCCGTTCTTAGCTCTTTAGGTATGCCGAGCCACATTCATCCCTCTTCTAGGGTATGTATTACACTGTTGGCGTTAGCGGCTCGCACAGCTCTTCCGCCTACATACCCTGACATAGTGTCCACAAGCACAATAAGGTATTTTTCTCCTTTCATACCTTTCACTCCCATGGGTCCAACGTCCATGCATACAGATCCTCAGGGTATGGTGCTTTTAACATCCGCTCGCTGCCCTCTGCGTCCAGCGTTGTATCTTCCACACTCATCACAGTCTCTTAGGGCAGCTCGAAGGCCTCTGTCAGAGAGCCACAGTACCAGTCTCTCAAGCTCCTTCCGTGTAGGGAGTGGACCAACATGACCAATTGCCTCGTGCACGGCCTTCACCACGTCCCCCACGGACTCAGGTGGGACCACCTTCCCCTTAGGTGTATCTTCCCACTTATCACAGCCTACAACTATAATTCGTCATTCCTGGACGAATCGATCTACTAGCTGCCAGTGGGCCCCCTCCTTGGTATGGGCCTTCTGGTGGACAACATCAATAGTCAGGTTCAGCCGTATCTCGGCTATCTTTTGCACAGTGTACTGTGTGCTATGGGCTTTCCTTTAGCACCCTCATAGCCATTCTCTTCCCAAATGGCTAAATCCTCTTTCAGGGCTTGTGCGCAATAATAACTGTCCGTTATCAGCTGTACTCTTTTCACATGTAATTTAGTCACTTCTAATAGTCCTTCCAAAACAGCCGTTAATTCTCCGGCTTGAGCGCTGCCGACTGTCCTCCCCCGGCATCGCACATTTTCCTCTTCGCCTTGACAAAGAATAAATCCCCAGTATGCGTAGCGATCTTCGCCTTTCTTTGAGCCATCCGTGTATAACATCCAATCATACACTAATTCCTGCACCGGGAACTTATTTTTAGGCTTCTGTATGGTCATCGCCGTAGCAGGGCCGATCTCAAGGTCGGGGTCCAGCAGAATGTCCTCCCACCGGCCCCATCTCACGTTAGTAGCCTTGGTACTCTCTATAGTCTTTTTTCCCAAGAAGCAGTGCACATTACTGTAGGTGCGCACACTTATCCCTTGACCCTGAGCCAAGTCTTTTAAGGTGCTCCGGTAGCGAGCGAGGACGGCCAGTTCTTTTTCCTCCTGTGGGTATTTCCTCTCTACTGATGACAGGGTATAGCTCCACAGTGTCACGAGGACCCCTCCTTCGTTTCTAACGGCCACCAACGCGTCGTCTCCCTCGCAGGAGACATCGGCCTCCAAGCGGGTGGTCAAGCTGCGGGGCTCCAGCCGTACAGCGTTCCTTATGGCCTGCTTTAGACCCTCCAAATGGGCCTGATCTTGTGCTGTCCAGGGCCACAGTACAACCTCATTTTCACTCTTTTCAGTCTTTTTTAGTCGGGCATAAAGAGGTCTGGTGTGTCTTTGATAGTATGGATCATGATCCTGAACGTAGTTACAAAGTCCCAGTATTCTTCGCAGCTCGTTCTCGGAGGTCGACTGCACAATCTGTTCAATTTTTCACCGCTAACCTTCCGAAAGTCCCAAATCATCAGCCACTTGAAATCCCAAATAGTCTACCTGGAACCTTGCCAGCTGACATTTCTTCAGGTTGAGCTTAAGTCCCGCACTCGAGATCCTCTCGAGGACTAATTGTAACAGGTCCAAATGCTCCTCCTCAGTGTCGTTCGTGATAAACACATCATCTATGTACACCACAACATCCAGTCCTGGTAGTACTTCCAGTACTGCTGATTGAAACACATTGGGGGAATTTTTCTTTCCTTGCGGGAGTCTCTGCCACACATAGGCTTTTCCCCGGTGTGTAAAAGCAGTTTTTCCTTGCCATGCTTTGGCCAGCCGCACTGAGAAAAAATAAAACCAACAACATAATAACACCCTGGTTAATTCAGTGAGTAATGTGGGGAAGTACGTATGTACTGTGAGTGTGCATATGTACAGGTATCTCTGTATGTGGGGAAGAATTCATATATATAAAGGTGCAAGAATGTGTGGGCGTGTAATTGTCACTGAGAATGCATGAAAGGAAAGGGGCCGCCTTCCACCTCTCAGAGAGCCCCGCCCCAAATAGCCAGGCCGAGTCCCCGCCGCCAGAAGGCCACCAGGCCCACAGGGGCAGGCAGCACAAAGATCAGTGCCCCAAGAGCCAGCACAGAGAGCCCCCCCCCCGGGAAGACCAGCAAGGGGCCGAAGAGAGGTAATCCCAGCCAAGGACAGGGCGCCGGCGGGCCGGAGGACTGCCAACCCCTGAGACCAGCGAGAGATCACACCCCACAAAGGCAGAGGAGTACCGGGGGCCACAAACCGGCAGGCCCAGAGACGCCTCCACAACTGGAAAGAAGCCCGCCCGCGCAAGCACAATAGGGTATTTTTCTCCTTTCATACCTTTCACTCCCATGGGTCCAACGTCCATGCATACAGATCCCCAGGGTATGGTGCTTTTAACATCCGCTCGCTGCCCTCTGCGTCCAGCGTTGTATCTTCCACACTCATCACAGTAGCGGGAGTAGCGGTTGGAGCAGCTGCAGAGCCCACTCGGGTACGCTCATTTATCAGGTCATAAGTGTCCAAGTCATCCTGGGACCGGTCATAAACAGTCTGGCGTCAGGCGTCGAAGCATCACGTCATACATTAACGCCACGAAGCTGTCACAAAAGTTCTTTGTTAAGTCCATGCACTTCACCAGGGTGTGATAGGACGGGGCCATCAGCAAGTTCGCTGCTTCCCCCCCATGGCATCGTTACGGTGAACTCTGCCTCATCGTCCAGCTTGTCGTACCATGACGGGGGAATGGGGTAGTCCTTCTGATGTGCCTCAGGCATGGAAGCCTTTCTCCCGTCACGAGTTGTCACGCAGCCAGCACCCAGATCTCTTGCCAGCCGCTCGGACACCTTGTAAATGTCCTGTACAGTCACTGTAGCCTTGTCAGGTCTCCGGCATACTCCTGCCTTATGGCTTGGTCTGGAGGATCAAAAGGAACAGCTTCCGAGCGCAAGGTCACTCCCATAGGGTTCTGCCCCGGATCAGCAGGTGGTATTGGTGTTACGGGCATGGTCCCTGTGGCTCCAGGTACGAAAGGAGCTTGAGTGCGTTGTTGAGCCACTGGGTGCGGTGAGACTGAAGCTGCTCTCCGCATGGATGAAGCTGGGGTCGGGTTCACCCATGGTGCTCCAACGCCTGGAATACGTCTCTGACCCACACTGAGGCTCAGCTCCCACAGGCCGTCTGCTAGCCCTTCTACTGCAGGCTCTGACTGGGCCACTCCCTGGGGCTGTAGCACTCCTACCCTCCCTTCATCGGGGGAGACTGCTGGAAGGCCGGAGTGCCCTCCGGCTTCCGGTCCTCGGTTCATCGAACGTGTCTACCGCGGTGTCACCAACAATCGCTCTCGGGCCAAAAACACTGGCCGCTGCTGTTCGATGACTGGTGTCACTGTGGGTAGGTCTCGGTCTGGGTCTGGCGCCGCCACTGCCAGGGCTTCCCGGTACAGCTCCTCCTGTTGTCTCCTGGTCTTCACCACCACGATCTCAGTGCCCTTTCGTAGCAGGTGCGTCCTGGAAAGGTTGAGCCGCCCTGCAATTTCTGCCATGACTTGTACTTCTCGACAGGTCAGGTTGCGTGAGCGTAGTCCAATAGTGCACAGGACCCAGCGCGCTCTTCTTATGCTCTGTTCAGTCCCCGCCTGCTCGGGGGTGTGTCTATTACCTCATCCTAAGACCTCCTAGAGGAGTGTCTTTCCCAGAATAGGTTGTACTTTCCCCAACCGTGCTGATTCAGCATGACTCAGCCCCTTGGTTGAACTTGTGTCCTTCTTTGACCTGTCGTGGACTACCATATTTGGTCATCATCCTGTCCTGGGATGAACTCAGTGGGTGACCGAAGATGACTCCTTAGTTGTCCTCAGCTGAACTCCTAAGGATGTCCTTATATGGGTTGCGTGGCTTTGCCATTGTACTGTGATGACTATGACTCATAGTACACGGCTGTGACACAGAGTGACCTTTCTACCAGACTACCGAGACCTATGCTTCACTTTTGTGGTTTCCTTATTATGGTGGAGCTCACATTGGCAACAGTTATCTTATATTACTATTTTTGACATCCAAAAAAGTTATTTTAACATCAGTTAAGCACCAACATCTGAACATGACATTCTATTAGTACAACATTGTTTTCATACAACCTTAGACATCAACAAGTTCTTTTGACGTTCTCAAGGCCATAGGACTATAGGCTTCCATTAAAACGTGTTGCTGAATAATACTGATTAGTACTTTTCATAATAAGTGCTTAGCTTTGCGATAGTTATGCAAGTATCCCTAATGGTGTGTATTGCAGTGGCGTATGTGTGCTTGTCCCTATAAATGCACATGTTCACTAACATCAGGTACCAACTAACTTGTGTTGTATGGTTACGTTTCTAAAAGCGACGCTAGACTGTGCTCTGTTCCCTGACTATTACAAGTACTTTGGTTAAAAGATGACCTTCTAAGAGGTGTTGTACCTAGGTCACTTGACACCCCTTCGTGAATCCGTTCGTTGCCCGTAACAATGTCGGATTTACTCTCTACTGTGACCGAGTACCGTAACATCAAGTCCACACAGACCAGTCCAACATTTGCTTGACAGTTTAGGCCTTTTCCTCTGCAGGCCCATCAGGAGTCACAGGGCTCGCAAAGTCACCCAGGTAATTGGGTGAGACGATCTCAGCCGGCTACCCCTCTGCCACTGGAAGCGGTCCTCCTGCTTGTTGTTCAGCTGCCAGTCTCTCAAGAGCCTCGAGCGGGGTCTGGACAGTTGAGACTGCACGGACGATGTTCTCCACAGCAGCTTCCGTGGCTGGAGAAGGCGGGTTCCATGTAAGGTCGGCAACTCCGTTGACTACCCTTCCCTCCTCGACTGCATCTTCCTCCACTGGTTCCGGAGTATGAGGGCCTCTGCGGCCTTCATGCTCGCCGGTCTCAGGATCTTGGGAGGAGACGATGGTTCCATTTTGGCGTCACATCTTTGCTGGGGATGACCTCTCGTCTTGCTAGTCAGGTCTTGCTTCTCCGATGACAGTAGCGATTGGTGGGTTCCAATCCAAGCCACTTTATTTATATAGCACATTTTATAAACACAGTTTCCAAAGTGCTGCACAGACTAGCAAAACCATAAATAATAAGTGAATAAAGGAATGTAAATGTAAATAATAAGTAAAAATTACTACAATAAAAACTAAAAGATCAAATAGAAACAAAGAAACCTACATCAGTAAAATATTTAAAACAAGAAATAGAAACAATAAAAGCTAAAAGTCCAAGAAGTAGGTAAAAAATAAATAAATAAATTTAATTTAAAAACTCAAATAAATAAAACCAATAAAAACTAAAAACAAAAAAATTAAAAAAATAAAAGACGAGACTTAAAGCTTTCAATTGTGGGGGCCGTTCTTACATGAGGGGGGAGAGTGTTCCACAGCTTTGGGCCGACTACAGAAAAAGCCCAGTCTCCCCTGGTCTTAAGTCTGGTCTTAGGCACCACCAGTTGGAGCTGACCTTCGGACCTCAATGTGCGCGCTGGAGTGTAAATTTGGATGAGGTCCGAGATGTACTGAGGGGCCAGCGCATTCAAAGCCTTAAAAAAAAACAATAAAATCTTAAAATCAATTCTAAAACGCACAGGCAACCAGTGCAGGGAAGCTAAAATTGGGGTAATATGCTCCCTCTTCTTGGTTCCTGTTAAAAGCCTTGCTGCAGAGTTCTGGACTAACTGTAAGCAAGAGAGTAATTTATGGCTTATTCCAGAGTAAAGGGCATTACAGTAGTCCAGATGTGACGAGATAAAAGCGTGCATGGCTTGTTCGAAATGTTGCAATGATAAAAATTATGAAGGATGATAACTTCTGTCTTCCCCTCATTGAGCTTTAAAACATTTTGAGCCAACCAGACCTTGACGTCACTTAAGCACTCAAGAAGGGGTGTCAGGGGGGCATGGTCAATTCTTGTAATCGGTAAGTAGATCTGGCAGTCATCTGCATAAAAGTGATAGGAGATGCCATGCTTTCTAAAAATTCTGCTAAGCGGGATTAGGTACAAAACAAATAGGATGGGCCCCAGGATTGATCCCTGGGGGACTCCACATTCAAGGGGTGCAGTAGATGATGTGAAGTCACCAAGTCCCACAGTAAGGCATCTCCCTGACAAGTAAGACCTAAACCAATCAAGGGCAGTCCCCCTGACACCCACACAGTTTTCCAAGCGAGATAAAAGAAGTGTGGTCCACTGTGTCAAAGGCAGCAGTCAGGTCTAAAAGCACTAAAATGGCTGAACCAACAGTATCAGTCATTAAAAACAGGTCATTAAAAACCTTTCAGTGCTATGAAAGGCCCTGTACCCTGACTGGAAGGTGTCTAAAATCCCATTTTCATCTAAAAAAGGCTGCATCTGTGCAAGAACACTTCTTTCTAAAATCTTTGATATAAAAGGTAGTTTAGAAATGGGCCGATAATTTGATAAAATTGAAGGATCAAGACCTGTTTTTTAAGCAAAGGTTCAACAGCAGCTTTTTTACAAAGGGAAGGAACAATGCCAGAGGACAGGCTGCTGTTGATGATATTACACACATAGGGGCCAATAGTTGCCCACACCTCCCTAAAAAAGCGAGGGGGAACAGGGTCAATGGGAGAGGAAGAAGGCTTAAGACAATCAACTACCTTGGTCATAAAGGCCAACGACACAGGTTCAAACTGATCAAAGACTTTAGAGCACTGTGTCACTGTAGACAAATTAAAAGAGGGGGGTGATATATTGGCTCGTATAGACGCAACCTTATTATTAAAAAAGTGCAGGAAATGTTCACAAGTGTCAGATGATACTTCCAGTGTCGTGGATGGACTGGGATTTAAAACAGAGTCAATAGTTTTAAAAAGAACACGTGGGTTGTTCATATTTTTTGATACCACATCTGAGAGGTATTTTGTTTTCTCAGCCTTCACTATGTTCTGATAACGCCTCCAACTGGCTTTGAGGGTTTCAAAGGAACCTTGCAGACCATCTTTCTTCCACCTGTGCTCGGCCTTTCGGCATTTGCGGCGTGCTTCTCATGTGACATCGTTGAGCCACACATCCTGTTTAATTTTAGAGCGCATGGTTTGACGCGGGGCTAGACTGTCCAGGACATCAGCACAGGTAGAAGTAAAGCAGTTCATTATCTGCTCAGTATCAAGAGCAGCGTCTGGAGCCATTGCAACCCGAGATGCAGTGGCGAACAAAGAGGCAAAGGCAGAGGCCGTGTCAGGCTTGATGAAACGGCCAAGGTGAGAAGGAGCAGGCAGGGTGGCACTGCAGTGCAAATCAAAGTCAAACATGACCGGACTGTGGTCAGAGAACACTGCATCCCCTACAGAGACATTATCAACAGCCAGTCCATGAGACAATACAAGGTCCAAAGTGTGTCCGTATATATGTGTAGCTCCTGTAACATTTTGTACTAAATTAAAAGCCTCCACCAACTCTGAAAAGTCTTTCGCCATCGGCGTAGAAGGGCAGCAGACATGAATATTAAAATCACCCACAATTAGCATTCTGTCAAACTTTACCAACATTGCAGCGATAAAGTCAGAAAAATCCCGGATAAAGTCATTGTTGTGTTTGGGTGGTCTGTAAATGACCGTGCACAACAGCGGCTCAGATTGTCGCAGTTCGAAGCAGCTCACCTCAAAAGAGGAGAAAGACACCAAGGACAATGGCTTATGGTGTAAGGACGTTTTTAAAATAGTAGCTATGCCTCCTCCACGGCCGGTAGTTCTTGGTGTGTTAATGAAGGTACAAACGGGAGGCAACAGCTCAGAGAAGGAAGTGGACTCACCGGCATTAATCCAGGTCTCAGTGATGAATAATAAATCCAAAGAATGCTCCTTAAACAGGTCCTGGAGGATAAAAGTCTTATTTGAAACAGACCTCGCATTCACCAGTGCACACTTCGTTGAAACCCGAAGAGTCGCTGAAGCTGCCCGGTTCAGCGGCCGGAGGTTGCCGGGGTTCACGGCGCCAGAAGCAACAGAAGAGCGGTGAGGGCACAGCGCACAGCGCTCGTCGCCCCGCCCAATGAGGGGCACCAGCCAGGCCCCAACGGAGGTGAGAAAACGCCGAGAGATGAAGCGGCGAAAACAATCCTCAAAGTCCCTCGGAACATTACGTGGGAGCCTTGCCGCCTCGGGAGAAAGTGCCAGCCAAGTTTTGAGCTTCACCAGTCTTCCACCTCGTGCCCCCCGGCGTCTACGTTTCCTGGGAAGCGACGGCTCCGCCCGAAGCAGAAAGTCTGGTACGTCAGACAGGTACGACGGACGCGGTTTATTTGGCCCCCATTGCTGTTGTTTCGCACCATCGGCTACAGTGTCCTGGATTTCAATTAGTTCCTGACGGTCATACGCCAACAGAGTCTCGATGGTCCTCGTAACAAATGCAAAAATAACAATAAAACCGATCACAGTAAACTGAGGGAAGCGGCGAGCCAGACACACCGGCGCCATCTTGTTTCTCGAGGAAAAAAGGCCGGGTCAGCTGAGGAGGTGCTTCGTCGACATGTTGTGGCCTCACGGCCCCAGGCCGATGCACATCCCACAATCCAGATGGGTTGAGGTGGTATGGGTGCCATTGGGGAATCTCCACGTGGAGTGGATGACCTCCTCAAAGTGGCCAACCCTGTGATGTTTCTTGTTCCTCCAATTCTTTATTGTTTGAAGTCTTCCACCATACACTCGGCAGACCTCTACTGCCTTGGCTTGTACAATGCTGAATGGTACACACCGCATCTCGGTCAGGGGTAGCTCGCAGCTGTCCTTGATGTACAACCCATACGGTGTCTGGTCAGTGGCGATAGACCACTCATAACAGCATCTCTGGTAGGGGAAACAGCAGAACCCCCAGAAGGTGTCATCTCTCGCCCAGGCGAAGTCCATGTCTTTGTTTCCACATGCCAGGCATTCAGGGATTGTCTATGGTTGTAGAACAGAGTCTTTCAACAGTCTTTCTTAGCATGCTCGTGGAAAGGAAAGAAGGAAAAGAGAGAGAGCCCTCTAACGTGTCAGCTGAGGCGAGGAAGTGACATGCCATATCGCCGTGGGCAACCTTGGCGATGACATAGTCATACTCCCTGCCTTTCTTCGAGCCATAACCTTGAAGGAGGCAGCGTAAGTCATGAACCAGGCAAACAAACACAGCTGACTAACTAAGTCTAACCACATTAATGTGGCTATGATTCCCCATACTACTCCCCATCCCACTCGTGCCCCCATTCTTAGCCACCATTTCCGTCTCCCTTTGAGCTTAAGGCTGGCTACTAGGCTTATCATGTGGCTAAGGAGGAGAAGTAGTAATAGGCCTTCTAACACCATAGTGGCATCGTGAAGTGGGACCTATGAACGCTGATGCTATGTTCATCCCAACCCAAATTAGGAGTAGCGCTACTTTCCCTTTCCCCACCCAAGTGGTAGAGTCAGTAGGCATTGGGCTCATAAGGTACACTACAAAGAGACCCAGTCCCAAGCTTTACATCCCATATAACAGCCTAAGCACTATGACTTTGTTTATTAGCAGAAGTGCTACTACCATCCTTAAGGGTTGGAAACTAGCCCATATCCCCGTACAAGCGTAGAAAGCCCAACAAGATTAAAGAATCCAAAATTGTGTCTCACTTACATATTGAGTCGCCCCAGACCTTCCTTGGGTTCCCAATGTCCCATTTGGGGTCTTAAGCTGCTGCTGTTGCCAGAGTCCATGGTTATGCTCCCAGCCCGCTTAGCCAGCTTGGCTCCTTCCCCGGCTCCTCCCTCGGACGTCCGGTGAGTCAACTTCCTCTTTTGGTCTGCCAGCTGCTGATTGGTCACTGGAAGCACCACCTTCCAGCTGAGGGCGGAGTCCCAGGTCACATCTTTCTGCCTCGCAGTATTGTCTTGGCTGCAAGCATGAAGGGTGGCCCATTCCGAGCTCTTTCCTCAGGGCTTTCATTCCTCCTTTGATTACAAATGGTAGCGCGATGGAGGCGAAGATCACTCCTGCTGCTAGCAACAACCATGGCCACAGTTTGGCCAGTAGGCTGCCAATCGATCCACCCACAGTGGAGGCCACTCCACCCGCTAGTCCAATCACTCCTTGGACCACTGTGTCTGCTGTCCTGGCGAACACTTTCCCAGTGACATCAATCCAGTTACACTCATGCTCCAGGGGTCCACTGCCACAATGTAGACAGTGTTCTTTAGGAGAGTAGCAGGTTCCTGGGTTGTACAGACGGTTAGGTCCTATCCACTCGAGCCTTGGATCTCTTGCCCTTTACAGAGGTTCTGTCGGAATGCATGTCCCTCTCCCATGAAGTCAGTAGCTTGTGCCACTTCAGGCAGGACTTCCAGCCATCTGTTCTTCCTTCGTATCATTCAAGGTCCCGCTAGCATAGCCAGGCAAGATGTCTGAATGGAATGATAGAGCGTTTCCATCTTCCATTGTATTTCTTCCACATAACTCCCATCTTACTCAAGGCACCCACATAATGCCTTAAATTCTTCTTCCAGACCCATGGCATTGAGTCGTTTAGCCAGGTGTCGACTTGTACTCCTCCTGTCCTCCTGCCTGACCTTATTGCAGTTCGGGTCAGTGCAAGAAAGTTCTTTCCGAAACTCCAATAGCACCTATCTAGGTTAGCTATGGCTCCCATACAGGCTATCTCCAGTGGGTTCAGGCGTCGTAATTTCTGCAGTGCCTTATACACTTGTGATTCTCTTGACAAGTTCTTTTGCAGGAGAGTCGGCATGCCATCTATCTGAGGCATCCAGTCAGCCACTTTGGTGACATCTACTGCTTTGGTGGAGCCCATGGTAGATTCGATCGGTGAGTTCACCTTTGTCTTGTACTGGCGCTTTGGGATGTTTTTGTGTATAGAGAAAGGCTTGATGTACCTTCTGACCCTCATAAGCCTTTTCAGCCTGAAGCGGGATGTTGTAGCTCTGGGTCTTGTCCAGTTTCTTGCAGGCGTCCATATCAACTCAGTCGTCGGGGTTTCCTCAGAAGGGGTCGACTCTACGCAAACTCCGGATACAGTGGGCCTTGGCCTCACCCCACCCTCACCCAATCTGTCGTTAGAGCTGGTGTCGCTGTGTTGCTCCCTGTGCTCAGGTCACATGTTAGGTTCAAACGGCTCCAGCAGGGCTCCCACTGTGGTCTCAGGCGAGTCTCGCATGTCTCTTCATCCGGATGGTATGGAGCATCAAGAACCAGGTCCTTCGTCCACATCCCGTTGTTGGCTTGCCTCGGCACTGGTACACATACATAGTCGCAGTGCCAGGTCGGAGCTTCACTTTCTTTCCAGAGCCAGTTACAGAAGATGTTTCTGGTGTTTCTTGTATCCATTGTTGCACTGTTACTTGTACTTTGTCACTTGAGGACTCCCAGCACTCTTGACTTACAGTCCAGTCTGCGCCACTGAGCCCTAACTCCTCAATTTTGTTTAGTGAAGTCGGTGTTACTTATTACTGTATTTGGGTTTCTCCTACCAGGGCTGTCAGATTGTGTTCGCTGTTTACTTTCTTGACAGTCTCATACCGTGCCTCCGCTGTGACTGGATCCCAGGCCACATACTTGGGTCTCCACGTGATGCTTAGTTGGTGTTCTTCGACGTCCCAGCATCTCTGGGTGAACGTTTTGGTGGTTCTGTAGCGGACCTCGATCTGGTCCAACGCCGGCTGCTCTTGTCCTGGATGCAGCGTTGCTGCTTGTAGGGCAGTGGCATCTCCACTCACTCCATAAAGTAGAGCGGCCACTATACCCAATATTCCTGCAGCCACAAGCATTGCTGCTGCGGGGTCGAGGTGTCTCATAAATGTGATCAGGAGGGCTGTCGCTGATGCAGGTGTTCTCATAGACGGGTTCAGGGCTTGGTTCTTCATATATTGGTCCCAATTCATAGTGATGGCCAGGGTCGGGTTCAGGCGGTGGGTTGTCTAGCAATGCTCGGAGATGTCGGGTGAATCGGGCTAGTTGGACATAGTCCCGGTCGCTGCCGGAGCCCATCTTTCCTTTCTTTTTCTTCTCCAACGTTTCAGATTGGACCTTGGAACAGGAATGACTCTCTGCTCATTCAGAGGCTGATAATATACCGCTTTTTCTCCTTCTAGGCGCCAGTCCAGCCCACGCCACACCCACTTCCATGACGTCACATACCACTCATTAACAGGGAGTGGTGGCCCCTCCTTTTTCCATCGTCTTGGGTATCCTACTGTTACTTTATCTAATTGGTGACCTATTCTGTTTGGTGCGACTTGTACGACTTCCTCATACAAGGATTGGTCTTCATTTTCTCGGAAGAGCATCTATCTCCACCATCCTTGTCTGCCAAACGGATGGCTGTATAGACAGGTGCCTACTTTGTGTAAATTGGAGACTATTTCTACTTTCCTGATTGTGGTTCTTAGGCTCAGCTAGGTATTTTCAATGATCCATTTTTTTGTGTTCCGGATTCTTGCTCCCAACTCCAGGTACATGGCCTTGCTGGTTGTCCAGATCAGCATTCCAGCCAACTGAAGGTCCACGTATTCCTCCTGAAGCGTCTGCATAGTTGGGTCCCCATCTTATTTTAAGGGGTTTCCCGCTGACCGTCATCTGGCAGGTGTTGAGAACCCATGGGGCCTCCTCAGGACGTTCCTCATCTTCACTTGGTCGGTCATAGTCTGGAGGCCATGGATTAAGCCTGCATTCCATTTTTCCCCATCGTTGGGCCAAGTTTCTGTCCAGGTATTGGATTCTGATTCTCTTTATTCTTGCTGGATCTTCTGAGTTACCATTCCTTAGCCATATGCGGCCGTGGGCCCAATAATTTTCTGATGCCCTCGAGCAACAATCAAGGCGGTAGTCTTTCTTGGGTAGTACTTCTATAGGTCCTCTTTCAGTCAGGTTTTCTTTGGTCCGTTCCTATGCCTCTTTCATGAATAAGGGCACCATTGTCGATCACCAGTGTGTGGTACCACATCCACCACTTCTTTTCGTCTTCTGCGGTCCGCTTCTTGGGTCTTTATTGTTTCCTGGTCACCCTGCGGTACTCAGGCTTTACTGCAGCTTCAGTTCCTTCCTCTTCAATGATCTCTTTTTTGATGACGAATCTCACTGTTTGAGTGCCTTTTTCCTCAACTTGAGAAGGTCCCTCCTCCATTGGGTCAGCCCCCTCCGTGGGGGTTGTGCTTCCCACGGGAGGTGTGTTCACTCCTCCCGCCTCTCTTGACTCATCTATCACTAGTTCCTCCTCTGAGCCAGAATGGTACATCGCTGACTCAGTACGGTTTAGGATGTACTGTACCTCTACTTCCAGTCCCACACCGTAGAGTCCTTGATATGGCACCAATGCCATATTCACTCTTGCTGTGACCTCAGTGATTTGTTCTCTGTAACTTGGGGCCAGGCTCCATGAAGCCCTGGACCCAGGTATCTGTAACAGCCTGTCCACTTCGGAATCTTCGGGTGTTATTGTATACTTGGCTTCTTTGTACTGGTATATCATCTGCCTCTTCCAGCCGTCTAGAGCAGTGATATACCCAAACAGGTTGCATCCTTGCAGGCTCTTAGCTCGCACAGGCGAGCACTTAATTCTCCTATTATATTTACACTTTATTCTCCTAATATTTACACTTTATTCTCTTAATATTTACACTTTATTCTCCTATTATATTTACACTTTACTCTGCTAATATTTACACTTTATTCTCCTAATATTTACATTTTATTCTCCTAATATTTACACTTTATTCTCCTAATTCAGGGGGTTATTCAGGGGTTATTCTCCTAATTCAGGGGGTAGTAGAGGTATTTGCTGATCACCCAATACTTGGCCAAGCGGTTCCTCGCGGAACACGGCCAGTTATGAGTCTTCTTGATGCTTTCAGACTAGGTCATGTATACCGTAAATCACGGTGTATAAACCGCCCCTGTGTATTAACCCCGTGTATTGCTGTAGCGTCCCTTGAACGGTAGGAAGAGGGGGCCGAATTTCGACAACGCTCGTCACAAAATGGTAAAAAAAAAACCTAGAAAACACGGGTGTTGTCCTAGCAGTGCACCGCTGAAGCCGGCGTTGCTTTAGCCTTGATTTAACAAGCAAATGATGTAGCAAGTAGTAAATGTTGGTTTAGCAGTGACGCAAGAAGTGACGCGAGCGGCGTTCTGCACATGCGCATGCGGATCAGTTATCCATGTATTGTACATAACACAGCATTGCTTCAGTGTGATTTTGAATAAACTCCAACGTTGTATTGTATTTTAAATAATCTGCAATGTTTTAATGGAAGCTTAGATTAGCTTCAGTGTATATAGAGATCATTTCACTGTGTGAAAATACAGACACACAGCAGTCAGATAAAAAAATTCCTACCTATTTCAAACCAGTAAATACCCTGAGACAAAAATTTGTGCATCCGAAAGACAAGGCTCCAAACCAAAAACAGAGCAATGTGGTCTATTCCATCCACTGTAAAGAGGAGGAATGCAAAGAGCACTACATTGGGGAAACTAAGCAAATGCTCCAAAAAAGGCTTTATCAACATCGCAGGGACAATTCGAGTGGTCCTCAATCAGCAGTACATCTACACCTTAAAGCAACCAATCACTCTTTTCAGGACAGCGATGTAAAGATTTTGGCCAAAGAAAACAGATGGTTTGAAAGAGGGGTAAAGGAAGCTATTTTTGTCAAACAACAGAACCCATCATTGAATTGGAATGGTGGTTTGAGGTTTAATTTGGACCCTGTGTTCAGCAGGTTACTGAGACCAAAACCCACACCTCTTAGTCTTGCAAATGAGGTGAAGCCAGGGCCGAGCCAGAACAATAGATGCTAACAAGCCAGTATCAGAGTCGTTCATACCCAACTCAGGGAGCGACACTTCCCTTTTATCGGAGGTGTTAATAGCAGGAGAGGATTATACCACTAGTCCGTCCAGGCTTAGTGTAAGGAACCAATAGAAGGAGGGTGCTGGCACACCAATTCCGCCCACTCTTACTGTATTTAAGGCCTAGGCTACCAGCACTTATTAGTTCGCTGACGAAGCTCTTCGGATGAGGAGCGAAACGTCCAACACCTTCTTCACAGAAGTACAGATGTCGTCTCAAGAAGCCTTTCCCTCGATGGACAACTCCTGTACGACTGAGAGCCTACACAGAAGCAGTCAGATAAGTTACAAAGGAATTGCATTTTCAGCAACTGTACAGCAGAGGGCGCTAAAGTTAAAGCAGCTGTTTGACCCACAGACGGCTATTCTTACTGGTGGAAAAAAAGTGCGGTTTATACACCGGGATTTACAGTAGCACATACCTCTACGGCACTTCAGGGTAGA